>NC_079197.1:189990211-190180211 GCF_029499605.1 Hyla sarda | reverse complement strand
CATGAGGAGGGGGTTTGTTACAGTGTGTCACCCCAGTAGTAAGGAGATTACATGAGGAGGAGGTTTGTTACAGTGTGTCACCCCAGTAGTAAGGAGATTTCATGAGGAGGAGGTTTGTTACAGTGTGTCACCCCAGTAGTAAGGAAATTACATGAGGAGGAGGTTTGTTACAGTGTGTCACCCCAGTAGTAAGGAGATTACATGAGGAGGTTTGTTACAGTGTGTCACCCCAGTAGTAAGGAGATTACATGAGGAGGATTGTTACAGTGTGTCACCCCAGTAGTAAGGAGATTACATGAGGAGGAGGTTTGTTACAGTGTGTCACCCCAGTAGTAAGGAGATTTCATGAGGAGGAGGTTTGTTACAGTGTGTCACCCCAGTAGTAAGGAGATTACATGAGGAGGAGGTTTGTTACAGTGTGTCACCCCAGTAGTAAGGAGATTACATGAGGAGGTTTGTTACAGTGTGTCACCCCAGTAGTAAGGAGATTACATGAGGAGGATTGTTACAGTGTGTCACTCCAGTAGTAAGGAGATTACATGAGGAGGTTTGTTACAGTGTGTCACTCCAGTAGTAAGGAGATTAAATGAGGAGGATTGTTACAGTGTGTCACCCCAGTAGTAAGGAGAATACATGAGGAGGTTTGTTACAGTGTGTCACCCCAGTAGTAAGGAGATTACATGAGGAGGTTTGTTACAGTGTGTCACCACAGTAGTAAGGAGATTACATGAGGAGGGGGTTTGTTACAGTGTGTCACCCCAGTAGTAAGGAGATTACATGAGGAGGAGGTTTGTTACAGTGTGTCACCCCAGTAGTAAGGAGATTTCATGAGGAGGAGGTTTGTTACAGTGTGTCACCCCAGTAGTAAGAAAATTACATGAGGAGGAGGTTTGTTACAGTGTGTCACCCCAATAGTAAGGAGATTACATGAGGAGGTTTGTTACAGTGTGTCACCCCAGTAGTAAGGAGATTACATGAGGATGATTGTTACAGTGTGTCACCCCAGTAGTAAGGAGATTACATGAGGAGGAGGTTTGTTACAGTGTGTCACCCCAGTAGTAAGGAGATTTCATGAGGAGGAGGTTTGTTACAGTGTGTCACCCCAGTAGTAAGGAGATTACATGAGGAGGAGGTTTGTTACAGTGTGTCACCCCAGTAGTAAGGAGATTACATGAGGAGGTTTGTTACAGTGTGTCACCCCAGTAGTAAGGAGATTACATGAGGAGGATTGTTACAGTGTGTCACCCCAGTAGTAAGGAGATTACATGAGGAGGATTGTTACAGTGTGTCACCCCAGTAGTAAGGAGATTACATGAGGAGGTTTGTTACAGTGTGTCACTCCAGTAGTAAGGAGATTACATGAGGAGGATTGTTACAGTGTGTCACCCCAGTAGTAAGGAGATTACATGAGGAGGATTGTTACAGTGTGTCACCCCAGTAGTAAGGAGATTACATGAGGAGGAGGTTTGTTACAGTGTGTCACCCCAGTAGTAAGGAGATTTCATGAGGAGGAGGTTTGTTACAGTGTGTCACCCCAGTAGTAAGGAGATTACATGAGGAGGATTGTTACAGTGTGTCACCCCAGTAGTAAGGAGATTACATGAGGAGGATTGTTACAGTATGTCACCCCAGTAGTGAGGTGGGGCGTGGCAGGGTCAAGGGAGAGGCAAAATGACCTTGTGCATGGGGTGGCAAAAATCCTTGCACCAGCCCTGGACACCTCCATACTAAGTATACAGTGTAGCGTCCATAGGAGGCGCCACTTGTTTGCTCTCGTGTCAGTCTCTACTGTCATCACTGCCATTATATTCACACTGTAAACCCCTCAGATAGGTGAAGCTGCTGTGCATGATACAATGTGGCAGAAAGGGTGAAGCTTTGTCATCTTTATGGTCTGCTCTCGGTTTTGCACAATGTTCTGCAGGTTCTGCAGACTCTTCCTCCCGGCCGCTCCCGCTCCCCTCACCTACAGCCGGTGTACAACATTCGCACATTCATTTCAGAGCGGTGATCCTGCGGCTGGTTAAGTCCCCACTAAGCTCCCAAATTGTAGATATTAAATCCGTGCACTCAATGTATCAGCATGTTAAATATGAGGGAACACTAATTCAGCGTTTTAATTCCGCGGGTCCGCTGCTCAAATCCCATCCTACGGATATTTTTAAAAATATACATCACAGAATGAAGAAAATAGGCGAGGGGGGATCGGAGCGGCGGGCGCCGCAGCAGGGAGGGCTGATAAAGAAGCTTTATGTGACCATTACAATAACAGGCCCCTTTGAAGTGAAAGCTATATGGGAAACAGGCAGTTTAACAAGTCGCAGTGTCTGATGGGATACGGTCTGAGCTGAGATTTCCTAAGAATTTCCACTCAGCTCATAGAACTATCGCTAAGGCAGAAAAAAAAAATGTTTTCCGTATAACCTGTGATCCCTTAAATATAACATATGTTCCTTAAAAAGATGACGCATTTCGAAACCTCATTGGTCTCTTCATCGGTTCATGGCCAATAAAGAACTATGACCTGATGAAGTGACCGATATGGTTTAGAAACACGTTGTCATAGATGTTAGGAAGAGAATAAGGTCTGTTAATGCTTACCTTATCACAGTGTTTCCAACCAGTGTGCCTCCAGCTGTTGCAAAACTACAACTCCCAGCATGCCCGGAGAGCCAAAGGCTATATACATATATATATATATATATATATATATATATATATATATATATCTCAACAACTACTTTATGTTCTTCTGTAATCTTTAGACCTCTGTTTATTAGAAGATGCTGCGGAGGATTCTTGGCACATATGGGAAGCAGCTGTTGTTTGACATAGAAAATATAACTCGGTGCAATTGGAAATTATCCAGAAAAATGTATATAATTACAGAACTATTTCACTTCTAGCTGAGGTCATATTGAAGTAAAATACCTAGTTCATGCTATCCTTTAAGCTTTAATATTCTCTTATTTTTGTTATCTTGTTGTTAATTTTATTTTATTATTATTATTATTATTATTATTTATTTATTAATTTAAAAAAAAATATTATTATATATATATATATTTTTTAGTTTTTCCTTTTTTTTTAGTTTTCACAAATCTTAATTTTAATGAACCAGCAGTATCATGTAGACTTTGTATCTTCTGTTATTAGAATATATTAGGTATAGAGATGTTCTTTAGACCCTGTATGCTGATATTATGTAGACACTGTTCAGGCACTGTACACACATATTTATTTATGTTCTTCTAGTGACACATTGTATAACATTACAACACATATTTAGAAAGAAACACATGTTGTAGGTTGTAGCACAATTACAAAAAGTATTATCAGGTAGTGAGGATACATTTTGGTCAAGCCCACTCGCTACTTCATGGCCACCTAATTCAAGCATGTGCCTAAACTAAAATCGTGTGGTGCCGATTCCGATTGGTGCCGCAACATCATTGCCCATAGGAAAAAAGACTCAGTAGTTGGTCAGCCTGACTACTGCCTGACCTAGCCCCCAGCTCCAGGCCTTGCCACTCTACAGACACTCTGTATAACTTCATGGCTTCCATAAGGCACTGCTGTTTGGGCTCCATTGTGTATGACGTTGATATAATCAGTTAGTAAATGGTTATATGTACACTCTATGGTCATATTGAGGAAGAAGACTCTGTATCTGACTCTGATCCTGCTGCTCGGAATCCAATTATCAGCTACAAAAAAATGATATCAGTATTCTGCAGCACCCCCACAGGTTATCTGAAGTATTACACGAGTATTATGGAAATCACTGGGTTTTTTCATCCTCTTGAGAGCGATGATCCTTAAGGCCTCCACTACAGGACTGACCACTTATGTCAGTGTTTCCCAACCAGTGTGCCTCCAGAAGTTGCAGAACTAAAACTCCCAGCATGTCTGGACAACCTTTGGTCAAATCATTGGGTTGTCCATTCTCTTGAGAGTGATGATCTTTAAAACCTCCACTACAGGACTGACCCAATATGTGAGTATTTCTTAGCCAAGGTGCCTCCAACTGTTTTAAAACTACAACTCCAAGCATGCCCAGACAGCCAACGGCTGTCCGGGCATGCTGGGAATTGTAGTTTTGAGACAGCTGGAGGTGCACTGATTGGGATACATTGTTCTTTAGTGGTCCAGGCATGCTGGGAGTTGTAATCTTGAAGCAGCTAGAGGCACACTGGTTGGGATCCATTGTTCTTCGGCTCTCATTGCATGCTGGGAGTTGTAGTTTTTCAACAGCTGGAGGCACCCTGATTGGGATATATTGGTCTTTGGCTGTCTGGACATGTTGGGAGTTGTAGTTATGCAACAGCTGGAGGCACCCTGATTGGGATATATTGGTCTTTGGCTGTCCAGGCATGCTGGGAGTTGTAGTTTTGTAACAGCTAAAGGCACACTGGTTTAGCCACTGTGGTCTTTCGCTGTCCATACAATCTGAGAGTTGTAGTTTTGCAACATCTGGAGGCACACTGGTTGGGATACATTGTTCTTTGGCGTTTATACAATCTGAGAGTTGTAGTTTTGCAACAGCAGGAGGCACACTGGTTTGGATATATTGGTCTTTGGCTGTCCAGGCATGCTGGGAGTTGTAGTTTTGTAACAGCTGGAGGAACCCTGCCCTATGTTAATCAGATTGCTCTCGGAATCAGACACCCCTTTACATTGTTTACAATGTGATAGTAGCAAACATGGCCGCATTGTCTATTGCTTCCCGGAGTGTCCCTTTAAGCATTAATATTATACCATAAAGACTACTAATAGACCACCGCCAGCGCCGAGCATTCATCGAAATAAACTCATTACGGCTTTTTAGTACTAAACCCAATAGAGGCATAATCCAGGAACATTAAATACTGTCAAATTCACCACGGCGAATAAAAACAACATTTCCTGTTTTGTTTCCAGACAAACTCTAGGTATTGTATATTAGGATGGCGCCGCTCCAAACATTCGTAAACCTATTGTGCAGTCAAGGTTTCAAACGCGCTTAGAATTATGATGTTTGAGCGCGTTGCGGGGCTATTGCTGTTTGCTGGTCTATCTAACAAAAAAACATGTTTCTCCGGCCTTCCTCTATGCAAAACGTTGCGTCCTCAGACCTAAAAAAAAAAAAATCAGCCGCCGCGCTATTGTTTCCACTTCGAAAGAGAAAAGAAAAACTTCATTACACAAGTATTTACAAATTTTCTAAACCAAGTTTCCGAGTTTCCCATTCACCACCATCTAATTGAATATTGATTTGGTTTCTCTTAAGACGCCGACATACTTTGTTTTTTTTTCTCCCCCTCATCATTATATTTTAACATTAAAAGGAAATTATGTAACGACTCTCATTAAGACTCATTAACTTCCCACAATGGCTCGGCATATTGGTTCAGAAGTGCCCGGTCCTGCAAATTGTGTTTTGTTCTTAGGATTCGAGAAAAAGTTGGGCGACTCTAATAGAGGAGGTGAATGGAGTCCTAAAATACCCGAGAATAATTAAGTAATAATTCATTCATTCATTAATTTATTTTATAAAAATAAATAAATAAAATTTTTATTATTTAAGTTATTGCCATCTGACTCGGACTTGATCTGACATTTCATAAAAGGAAAATAGTATGTAAGGCTTCATATGTCCTGTACTCATATGCAACTCTGTATTCAGTAACTGAGCTACAATATAATAACACACACATAGTAGTTATATTCTTGTATATAGGAGCAGTATTATAGTAGATATATTCTTGTATATAGGAGCAGTATTATAGTAGTTATATTCCTGTATATAGGAGGCAGTATTGTAGTAGTTATATTCTTGTATATAGGAGGAGTATTATAGTAGTTATATTCTTGTATATAGGAGCAGTATTATAGTAGTTATATTCTTGTATATAGGAGCAGTATTATAGTAGTTATATTCTTGTATATAGGAGCAGTATTATAGTAGTTATGTTCTTGTATATAGGAGCAGTATTATAGTAGTTATATTCTTGTATATAGGAGCAGTATTATAGTAGTTATATTCTTGTATATAGGAGCAGTATTATAGTAGATATATTCTTGTATATAGGAGGCAGTATTATAGTAGTTATATTCTTGTATATAGGAGCAGTATTATAGTAGATATATTCTTGTATATAGGAGCAGTATTATAGTAGTTATATTCTTGTATATAGGAGCAGTATTATAGTAGTTATATTCTTGTATATAGGAGCAGTATTATAGTAGATATATTCTTGTATATAGGAGGCAGTATTATAGTAGTTATATTCTTGTATATAGGAGCAGTATTATAGTAGTTATATTCTTGTATATAGGAGCAGTATTATAGTAGTTATATTCTTGTATATAGGAGCAGTATTATAGTAGTTATATTCTTGTATATAGGAGCAGTATTATAGTAGTTATATTCTTGTATAAAGGATCAGTATTATAGTAGTTATATTCTTGTATATAGGAGCAGTATTATAGTAGTTATATTCTTGTATATAGGAGCAGTATTATAGTAGTTATATTCTTGTATATAGGGGCAGTATTATAGTAGTTATATTCTTGTATATAGGAGCAGTATTATAGTAGTTATATTCTTGTATAAAGGATCAGTATTATAGTAGTTATATTCTTGTATATAGGAGGCAGTACTATAGTAGTTATATTCTTGTATATAGGAGCAGTATTATAGTAGTTATATTCTTGTATATAGGAGCAGTATTATAGTAGTTATATTCTTGTATATAGGAGCAGTATTATAGTAGTTATATTCTTGTATATAGGAGCAGTATTATAGTAGATATATTCTTGTATATAGGAGCAGTATTATAGTAGTTATATTCCTGTATATAGGAGCAGTATTATAGTAGTTATGTTCTTGTATATAGGAGCAGTATTATAGTAGTTATATTCTTGTATATAGGAGCAGTATTATAGTAGTTATATTCTTGTATATAGGAGCAGTATTATAGTAGATATATTCTTGTATATAGGAGGCAGTATTATAGTAGTTATATTCTTGTATATAGGAGCAGTATTATAGTAGATATATTCTTGTATATAGGAGCAGTATTATAGTAGTTATATTCTTGTATATAGGAGCAGTATTATAGTAGTTATATTCTTGTATATAGGAGCAGTATTATAGTAGATATATTCTTGTATATAGGAGGCAGTATTATAGTAGTTATATTCTTGTATATAGGAGCAGTATTATAGTAGTTATATTCTTGTATATAGGAGCAGTATTATAGTAGTTATATTCTTGTATATAGGAGCAGTATTATAGTAGTTATATTCTTGTATATAGGAGCAGTATTATAGTAGTTATATTCTTGTATAAAGGATCAGTATTATAGTAGTTATATTCTTGTATATAGGAGGCAGTACTATAGTAGTTATATTCTTGTATATAGGAGCAGTATTATAGTAGTTATATTCTTGTATATAGGAGCAGTATTATAGTAGATATATTCTTGTATATAGGAGGCAGTATTATAGTAGTTATATTCTTGTATATAGGAGCAGTATTATAGTAGTTATATTCTTGTATATAGGAGCAGTATTATAGTAGTTATATTCTTGTATATAGGGGCAGTATTATAGTAGTTATATTCTTGTATATAGGAGCAGTATTATAGTAGTTATATTCTTGTATAAAGGATCAGTATTATAGTAGTTATATTCTTGTATATAGGAGGCAGTACTATAGTAGTTATATTCTTGTATATAGGAGCAGTATTATAGTAGTTATATTCTTGTATATAGGAGCAGTATTATAGTAGTTATATTCTTGTATATAGGAGCAGTATTATAGTAGTTATATTCTTGTATATAGGAGCAGTATTATAGTAGATATATTCTTGTATATAGGAGCAGTATTATACTAGTTATATTCTTGTATATAGGAGGCAGTATTATAGTAGTTATATTCTTGTATATAGGAGCAGTATTATAGTAGTTATATTCTCGTATATAGGGGACAGTACTATAGTAGTTATATTCTTGTATATAGGAGCAGTATTATAGTAGTTATATTCTTGTATATAGGAGCAGTATTATAGTAGTTATATTCTTGTATATAGGAGCAGTATTATAGTAGTTATATTCTTGTATATAGGAGGCAGTACTATAGTAGTTATATTCTTGTATATAGGGGCAGTATTATAGTAGTTATATTCTTGTATATAGGAGGCAGTACTATAGTAGTTGTATTCCTGTATATAGGAGCAGTATTATAATAGTTATATTCTTGTATATAGGAGCAGTATTATAGTAGTTATATTCTTGTATATAGGAACAGTATTATAGTAGTTATATTCTTGTATATAGGGGCAGTATTGTAGTAGTTATATTCTTGTGTATAGGAGCAGTATTATAGTAGTTATATTCTTGTATATAGGAGCAGTATTATAGTAGTTATAGTCTTGTATATAGGAGCAGCATTATAGTAGTTATATTCTTGTATATAGGAGCAGTATTATAGTAGTTATATTCTTGTATATAGGAGGCAGTATTATAGTAGTTATATTCTTGTATATAGGAGACAGTATTATAGTAGTTATATTCTTGTATATATGAGCAGTATTATAGTAGTTATATTCTTGTATATAGGAGCAGTATTATAGAAGTTATATTCTTGTATATAGGGGGCAGTATTAGTAGTTATATTCTTGTATATAGGGGGGCAGTATTAGTAGTAGTATTATATTGTATTATATTAGTTACTTTTTATTCTTGTAGATAGGGATCAGTAATACAGTATATCACTGCTATGCTTACATACTTTGGTTGCAGTGTCTTATTGGTTTTATTCTAGTTTATAGCAGTCAGTATTATATAAAGGAGGTTTCCGTTGGATAAAGAACAGAAGATAATATTTTTTTTTATATTTCTACTTTACTGCAACTGTTATGATAATATCGATAAGTGATATACGGTAATTTTACGGTAATGAAAACTACTTGTCTATGGTTGAGTCACAATGTTGATCATTTCTTCTTTGATGATCATTATATTCTTGTTGCTTTTCTTCCTCATCGATTATTCCTTGTACATTAAATTGTTTTTCTAATTTCTCTCACAGATCCGAGACACAAAGTCCTCAGACCAAAAAACCACCTTGTTACACTTTCTTGCCGATGTCTGTGAAGAAAGATTCTCCGACATCATGAAATTCCCTGATGAGCTTGAACACGTGGAGAGCGCCAGCAAAGGTAGCGGGGGTGCGGGGTTTTTTGGTGATTTGGGGGGGTGTATGGTGAGGGTGGGGGGGGGGGGGGTCTGGGGCTTTATTTATTATATTTCCTTTCTATAAGACCAATACCAAAAACTTTGTCTCTGCATTTTGATGATCTTCGTCCATTCCTTCTATTATCTTATCCAATGTTCAGAAGGTTGAAACACATCGCTTTTTCCCTCTTCTTAGTCTTCATTCATTTACACATCTTAAGAAAAGTTTTTAAAGCCACACAAACATTTCACAGTCCTATAGTAACCACAGCCATCAGGGTAGACCTGTATATATACCATACAGTATATCTATCTATAGGAGCGTTTAGGGTCTCTAGAGCTGTCACGATTCGGCGGGCTGGAGGTGGATCCTCTGTGTCAGAGAGGGTTTGGCGTGGACCGTGTCGGTGGACCGGTTCTAAGTTGCTACTGGTTTTCACCAGAGCCCGCCGCAAAGCGGGATGGTCTTGCAGCGGCGGTAGCAACCAGGTCGTATCCACCGGCAACGGCTCAAACTCTCTGACTGCTGAGATAGGCATGGTACAAGGGATAAGGCAAGAGCAAGGTCGGACATAGCAGAAGGTCAGGGCAGGCAGCAAGGATCGTAGTCAGGGGCAACGGCAGGAGGTCTGGAACACAGGCTAGGAACACTCAAGGAAAGGCTTTCTCTGGCACAAGGGCAACAAGATCCGGCCAGGGAGTGCAGGGGAAGTGAGGTATAAGTAGGGAGTGCACAGGTGGAAACTAATCAGGGTGATTGTGCCAGGCACCATCATTGGTGCACTGGCCCTTTAAATTGCAGAGACCTGGCGCGCGCGCGCCCTAAGGAGCGGGGCCGCGCGCACAGGGACAACACAGACGGGGAACGGGTCAGGTACGGGGACCGAGATGCGCATCGCGAGCGGGCGCGTCCCGCATCGCGAATCGCATCCCGGCTGGGAGCAATATCGCAGCGCACCCGGTCAGCAGGTCTGACCGGAGTGCTGCGAATTAAAGAACGCTGCGATCGCTTCGGGGAGGAGCGGGGACCCGGAGCGCTCGGCGTAACAGTACCCCCCCCCCCCTTGGGTCTCCCCCTCTTCTTGGAGCCTGAGAACCTGAGGATAAGACTTTTGTCCAGGATGTTGTCCTCAGGTTCCCAAGATCTCTCCTCTGAGCACTTAACTACAAAGGGTCCAAGATAACGATGTCCCAGATTAAAACTGGGGACACGGAAGCGGATATACTTGGTGGAGAGCCACACAAAAACAGGAGGAGTTCTTCTTTTTTCTTCGGCAAGCTTCTTCACCCGGGATGAGGCTAGTATGAGGGATTTTAGAGTCTTTTTCCAGATGGTGGCGAAGCCCCGGGAAACCTCATCAACAGCGGGCACACAAGAAGGCGTGGGAGTGGGGAGGGAGGGAAGAGGGTCAAGCTAGGCACGGGGCAGAGTGTTAACAGGACGGGGGCTGTGAGGAGGAGACACAGCATAGTCCAGATAGGCCTTGGGGGTACCAGGTAAAGGGGGAGACACAGAGGTTTGACTGACGGGACTGGGAGCAGACGTGAGGCATTTTCTGTGGCAAGAAGCACCCCAGCTCTTGATCTCCCCGGTGGTCCAGACAAGGGTAGGAGAGTGGTGTTGGAGCCATGGCAGACCGAGGAGGACTTCAGAGGAGCATTTGGGCAAAACAAAAAGATCCATGCTCAAGAGCAGGGGTTCTGTGCGGTAACGCACAGTGCAGTATAGAAGTAATTCTTTCTTTCTGCGGCGAGTCCTCTCTTCAGGGGTCAGGCGAGACCGAACCACTTGCATAGCCTCCTCGGCGGGAGGCACAGGGGTGGATTGCAAAGGATATTGTGAGAGAGGTGCTCCGAGCGGTGTGGCACATGGCAGGGCCTTCCCAGGCAGGAGACCACGGCAGAGTCCCCATCAAATTTGTCCGGCAGGGACAAGCGGGGGTTAGGAGCGGCCGGTCGCTGCGGAGGAGATGGTTGTTGCTGTTGCAGCTGCTGTGTCTGTGACTGAAGTTGCTGTATCTGCGGCAGCAGCTGCTGTATCTGTGACTAAAGTTGCTGTGTCACGGTGGTCAAGTATGACAGCTGGTGATTTCGTTGGGTGATCATTAGGGATTGCTGGGCAATCACCGTGGAAATGTCGGCAAGACTTGACAGCGGCACCTCAGCGGAATCCATGGCCGGATCTACTGTCACGATTCGGCAGGCTGGAGGTGGATCCTCTGTGCCAGAGAGGGTTTGGCGTGGACCGTGTCGGTGGACCGGTTCTAAGTAGCTACTGGTTTTCACCAGAGCCCGCTGCAAAGCGGGATGGTCTTGCAGCGGCGGTAGCAACCAGGTCGTATCCACCGGCAACGGCTCAACCTCTCTGACTGCTGAGATAGGCATGGTACAAGGGATAAGGCAAGAGCAAGGTCGGACGTAGCAGAAGGTCAGGGCAGGCAGCAAGGATCGTAGTCAGGGGCAACGGCAGGAGGTCTGGAACACAGGCTAGGAACACTCAAGGAAAGGCTTTCTCTGGCACAAGGGCAACAAGATCCGGCCAGGGAGTGCAGGGGAAGTGAGGTATAAGTAGGGAGTGCACAGGTGGAAACTAATCAGGGTGATTGGGCCAGGCACCATCATTGGTGCACTGGCCCTTTAAATTGCAGAGACCCGGCGCGCGCGCGCCCTAAGGAGCGGGGCCGCGCGCACAGGGACAACACAGACGGGGAACGGGTCAGGTACGGGGACCGAGATGCGCATCGCGAGCGGGCGCGTCCCGCATCGCGAATCGCATCCCGGCTGGGAGCAATATCGCAGCGCACCCGGTCAGCAGGTCTGACCGGAGCGCTGCAAATTAAAGAACGCTGCGAGCGCTTCGGGGAGGAGCGGGGACCCGGAGCGCTCGGCGTAACAAGAGCAATGGAGCCTCCTAACCTTGGATAAACCCAAAGAAGCAACCACTCACCCCCCCCCCCCCAAAAATAAATAAATAAATAAATAAATAATAATAATAGATATAAATAAATCCATATAAAATAAATATGAAATACAATAAAAATAGTAAAATAGATAAATATAAAATAAATAAATGAAACAAATAAATAAATATAAAATAAATAAAGAAATAAAAGAAAGAAAGTGAATCAATGAATTCATTTAAAATAAAAAAATAATAAAATAAATAAATATAAACTAAATAGATAATACAAAAATAAATATAAAATTAAAGGAAAAAAATGAATATATATATATATATATATATATATATATCTCAATGGGCCTCAATGGACTAACCACGCCCTTTTGTGACAGACCACGCCCTTTTTGGCTTTTGACAGTGCAATGTCAGTTGGATTTTACTGGTGCACACTGTCTCAGACATTATGCACCAAATAACTTGGAAAAAGTCCAATGCAAATCTAAGGGAAATGTATGTTCCTATATAACTTCTGTACGGCTGGAGATATTTAGATAATACTTGGTCACATGTTACTTATATGTCAAATAACATTAGATAATAGTTAAATTAACCCCTAACCTGCCCCCATATGTGAAAGATGGGGTTTTTGTTATAAGTCCCATACAAGTATATAGGACTTCTGGTGCCTTACTCCACAAGCAGCCGCTCTGCATCTCCTGGTGAATGCGTCAGTCCGGCTGGCGAGCCACACCCTCCCCGCATTCCATGCCCCAGCCTGCAAAGGCATGACTACCCTTAAAAGGACAACTGCAGCGGAAAACACTTATCCCCTATCCGCAGAATAGGGGAGAAGTGTTTAATAGCGAGGGGTCTGACCGCTGGGACCCCCCGCGATCTCCTAAACGGGGCCCCAGCATTAGCCCTCAGTGTGAGCACTAATGAATTGACCTGTGAGGTCAGTGGTTATGCTCCCTCCCCGCCCTGTCCCCATACAGTTATATGGGAGAGGCAGCGATCTTGCCTCCCCGCCTCTTCCATGAAGTTACAACGAGGATGCGCATCGGCCACCGTGTCATGCTGCGGCCGGCACGCCTCCTGCACACCTCCTGCACAAGAGAGCCGTGGCAGAGCCGTGGCCAAATGCAGGAGATCACAGGGGGTCCCAGCATTCAGACCCCCTGCGGTCAAACACTTATCCCCTATCCTGTGGATAGGTGATAAAGTTTTCCTCTGCAGATGTCCTTTAAGCCACACCCCTTTTACTTTCAGATTACAATATCTTTACCACAACTCAGCCCCACCTGAGGATGGGATATGAGGATTAGAAATGAAGATTATATATGGGGACAGGAAATGAGGACGGGATATGAGGATGGCATATGAGGACGGCATATGAGGACGGGATATGAGGTCGGGATATGAGGACAGGATATGAGGATGGCATATGAGGACGGGATACGAGGTCGGGATATGAGGATAGGATATGATGTCGGGATATGAGGAGGGGATATGAGGTCGGGATATGAGGTCGGGATATGAGGTCGGGATATGAAGTTGGGATATGAGGTCGGGATATGAGGTCGGGATATGAGGATGGGATATGATGTCGGGATATGAGGAGGGGATATGAGGTCGGGATATGAGGTCGGGATATGAGGTCGGGATATGAAGTTGGGATATGAGGTCGGGATATGAGGTCGGGATATGAGGATGGGATATGATGTCGGGATATGAGGATGGGATATGAGGTCGGGATATAAGGAGGGGATATGAGGTCGGGATATGAGGTCGAGGTATGAGGTCGGGATATGAGGTTGGGATATGAGGTCGGGATATGAGGACGGGATATGAGGTCGGGATATGAGGACGGGATATGAGGTCGGGATATGAGGTCGGGATATGAGGACGGGATATGAGGTCGGGATATGAGGACGGGATATGAGGTCGGGATATGAGGACGGGATATGAGGACGGGATATGAGGACGGGATATGAGGAAAACATATGAGGTGGGATATGAGGTTGGGATATGAGGTTGGAAATGAGAATTAGATATGAGGATGGGATATGAGGACGGGATATGAGGTTGGCATATGAGGACAGGATATGAGGTCCGGATATGAGGACGGGATATGAGGAGGAGATATGAGGATTAGAAATGAGAATTAGATATGGGGACGGGATATGGGGATTAGAAATGAGGATTAGATATGGGGACTGAATATTAGGACAGGATATGAGGTGGGATATGAAGTTGGGATTTAAGGATGGGATATGAGGACAGGATATGAGGACGGGACATGAGGTCGGCTTATGAGGACAGGATATGAGGTGGGATATGAGGACGGGATATGAGGTCGGGATATAAGGACGGGATATGAGGTCGGGATATGAGGACGGGATATGAGGACGGGATATGAGGACGGGATATGAGGATTAGAAATGAGAATTAGATATGAGGACGGGATCTGGGGATGGGATATGAGGATTAGAAATGAGAATTAGATGTGGGGACGGGATATGAGGTCGGGATATGAGGAGGGGATTTGGGGTCAGGATATGAGGAGGGGATATGGGGTCAGGATTTAAGGACGGGATATGAGGACAAAAGCTTCCTCCTTTGTTTCTTTTCCTCCCCTACAAGGATAATGTAGGAAAAGCTGGGCAGGGCCGGGTATTCAGCTAGTATAAAATAAAATAAATAAATAAAATAAATACATGAATAAATATAAAATAAATAAATAAACAGTAATGCCCCATTTTAGGGGAGATTAATTTAGACCTTCTTTCTGAGCTTTCTTTTCTTCTTCCTCCAAGCATAATCTCTGGATTTATGGGGTTTATAGTGTATGAAAATGCAAGAATTTGGATGGTTACTATAAAGTCCTTTTCCCACTTATTTATAGGAGTGGTCTTCAAACTGTGTTCCTCCAGCTTTTGCAAACCTACAACTCCCAGCGTTGGCTGTCCGGGCATGCTGGAAATTGTAGTTTTGCAACATCTGGAGGAACCCTAGTTGGTAAACACTGCCATAAAGTCAGTATGAGCTTTCCTTATTCCTCTCCTAATATCTATGACAACGCATTTCGGAACCAGATTGGTCTCTTCATAGGTCATAGCTCTTCACCAGCCATGCAACATCTGGAGGAACACTGGTTGGAAAACTCTTCTATATGTCGAGCATGAGCATACCTTATTCCTTTCCTAACAACTATGATGGCGGGTTTCGGAACCAGATCGGTCTCTTCATCATGTCTGGAGGTCCACAGTTTGAAGACCACCGATATATAGAGGCCATTTCAGACCAACTTACACCATCTTCAGGGAACCTCAGTTAATGACTAATTTTAGCTTTCTGTCCTTACCCCAATCATTTTTCCATTCATGACCCCTCCAATTGTTCATTATGTTGCCCATACAGAGGCGTATCTTGAAGATATGGGGCCCCAATCCGATGTTCATAAAAGGGCCCCCAACTTTGGGGATGGGGAGGAAGATGTCTAGGGGATAAGTACCCCTTTAATGCTTTATTTATGGTCAAAGTCTCCTCCTTTAGGAAAAAGTGACCTATAGGGCTCCTTCAGGCTCCAGGGCCCCTGTCCTCATAGGGGGCATTCCTCATTGTAGGTGTAAGTGAAGCATTTATCATTGTAGGTGTAAGTGAAGCATTTATCATTGTAGGTGTAAGTGAAGCATTTATCATTGTAGGTGTAAGTGAAGCATTTATCATTGTAGGTGTAAGTGAAGCATTTATCATTGTAGGTGTAAGTGAAGCATTTATCATTGTAGGTGTAAGTGAAGCATTTATCATTGTAGGTGTAAGGGAAGCATTTATCATTGTAGGTGTAAGTGAAGCATTTATCATTGTAGGTGTAAGTGAAGCATTTTTCTACACCTTTTTTATGTGTGTGCAGGTAATTTATTAAATGGTCATAGAGCATTTAATACATTTTGTGTAGGTACAGGCTGGCATTGGCATAATTGTGTTTACCCTTTCAACCATCTAAATTTGGCGCTATTTTGGCACAAGTGACCTTTTTTTTTTTTTTGCTCCTTTTGGTTTACACCTTTTGGTTGCGCCTTTTGGTTTACACATTTCTGATTTTGGCAATACACATGATATGGAAGGGTTTTATCAATGACATCTTTTTGTAAAAAGGCGCAAAACCACTGAAAAGTCTCCAAAACTACATCAGCCCAGACTTAGCTCAGCTCCTACACATTACAGCGCACAAAAAGGTGCAGAAAAATGCTTCACTTACACCCACAATGATAAATGCCCCCCAAACATTCTCTGAAAAATTTCCCTCTTCTCATATACACCAAAAAGCTGAGCTAAGTCTGGGCTGGTGTAGTTTAGAGACTTTTCAGTGGTTTTGTGCCTTCTTTGCGCCTTTTCACAAAAAGTTTCAATAAAACCCGTCCATATCATGTGTATTGCCAAAATCAGTGGATTACAACTAAAAATCAGCACAAATGTGTAACCAAAAGGTGCAAAAAAAAAAAAAAAAAGGACACTTGCGCCAAAATAGCGCCAAATATAGGTGGAAAAAAAGGGTTAACACAATGATAAATGCCGACCATAGTCTCTCATTTGGCCGTGTGTTATATCGAAGATCTTCCTGACGAGATTTTGCTTCCACTCTGACAATCCATTAAACAGTGCAAAAAAAAAAGAAATCACAATTTTTATCACAAAAGAAAGGTTTCAGCAATTTTGTAGGTGTGATGGCGTCTGGAGGCTGCGGAGCGCTCTTTGTCACTTTGTACTTTTTTTTTTTTTCTGTTAAATCGCTGATTATGGATCACAATGGAGATAAAACACCTCGCCGGCGTTCTCTTCACAATTTTGACTCTACGTTTGCTGATACTGAGGTGTCGGAGTGATATTGTAGCAGCTGTTTGTAACACCGCCTGGCAGGGAGCGGAGCATCATTGTGTACGAGGAGGCGATACTCACATTAACCGTGCGCCGCTACGCTGTGAATGACATGCCGGCGACGAAGGTAACACTGAATGGCGAATACTCAGCGCCGTGTGAACCGCTGACTAATGCTGTAATTGTGAGACGTAGGAAAATAAAGGGTTAATTGAGGGCCCAAATAAAGAGGACTAAACACAATCTAATCTCACAGACCAGTGAAGTGTCCTGATATTGAAGAAAAAAATTGTTCAGTAAAAGAAAAACATTTTTATGACGTTGTATCAATTTCACTGCAACAGCAAAAACATCAACAACAGCAAAAACAAATAGATAAAAAATTATCTCTAGGCATCCTCATTGGATCGCATTGACCACATACCCAGCCTTGGAGCAGATGGGCTACAGCACTTGAAGACCACATCAGGGGCCACTCCTGTCAGATAAGACCACACCGGGGGCCACTCCTGTCAGATAAGACCACACCGGGGGCCACTCCTGTCAGCTAACACCACACAAGGGGCCACTCGTTACATATGACCACACTGGGGGCCACTCCTGTCAGATTAGACCACACTGGGGGCCACTCCTGTCAGATAATACCACACTGGGGGTCACTCCTGTCAAATAAGACCACACTGGGGGCCACTCCTGTCAGATTAGACCACACCGGGGCCATTCCTGTCAAATAAGACCCCACTGGGGGCCACTCCTGTCAGATTAGACCACACCGGGAACCACTCCTGTCAGATTAGACCACACTGGGGGCCACTCCTGTCAAATAAGACCACACCGGGGGCCACTCCTGTCAGATAAGACCACACCGGGGGCCACTCCTGTCAGCTAAGACCACACTGGGGCCACTCCTGTCAGCTTAGACCACACCGGGGGCCACTCCTGTCAGATAAGTCCACACCGGGGGCCACTCCTCTCAGCTAATAATAGGAAATGGAGGCCACAATTCACACTGGCACCTGGACTGGAGAATAGAAGAAGTTCCCCGGTCTGAGGAGCCTCCATTCCAGTGGTGACATCAGATGGGGCAGAATATGGTGGAAACATAAATCATGGATCCCTCTGGCCTTTTATCAGGGGATCAGGCTGGTGGTATAATGGTATGTGTGTGTGTGTGTGTGGGGGGGGGGGGGGGGGGGGGGGAGGGTTGTTTGGATGACATTTTCTGGGCACTTTGGGCTTCTCAGTACCAATTGATCCTGGTATAAACCCCAAAGCCTACCTGAGTATTGTTACTGACCATGTCCAATGTCCATCCCTTTATGACCACAGTGGAACCATCTTCTGATACTTCCAGCAGGATAATGCTCCATGTCACATGACATCTTCTCATACAGGACAATGAGGTCACATGACATCTTCTCATACAGAACAATGAGGTCACATGACATCATCTCATACAGGACAATGAGGTCACATGACATCATCTCATGCAGGACAATGAGGTCACATGACATCATCTCATACAGGACAGTGAGGTCACATGACATCATCTCATACAGTACAATTAGGTCACTGGACTCTAATGGCCTCCACAGTCACCAGATCTCATCTAATAGATCACCGCTGGGAATATGGAGGGACTGTGTGATGTCATCATGTCTATATGGAGGAACTGTGTGATGTCATCATGTCTATATGGAGGAACTGTGTGATGTCATCATGTCCATATGGAGGAACTGTGTGATGTCATCATGTACATATGGAGGAACTGTGTGATGTCATCATGTCTATATAGAGGAACTGTGTGATGTCATCATGTCTATATGGAAGAACTGTGTGACGTCATCATGTCTATATGGAGGAACTGTGTGATGTCATCATGTTCATATGGAGGAACTGTGTGATGTCATCATGTCTATATGGAGGAACTGTGTGATGTCATCATGTCTATATGGAAGAACTGTGTGATATCATCATGTCCATATGGAGGAACTGTGTGATGTCATCATGTTCATATGAAGGAACTGTGTGATGTCATCATGTCCATATGGAGGAACTGTGTGATGTCATTATGTCTATATGGAGGAACTGTGTGATGTCATCATGTCTATATGGAGGAACTGTGTGATGTCATCATATCTATATGGAGGAACTGTGTGATGTCATCATGTACATATGGAGGAACTGTGTGATGTCATCATGTGCATATAGAGTAACTGTGTGATTCCATCATGTCTATATGGAGGAACTGTGTGATGTCATCATGTCCATATGGAGGAACTGTGTGATGTCATCATGTCTATATAGAGGAACTGTGTGATGCCATCATGTCCATATGGAGGAACTGTGTGATGTCATCATGTCTATATAGAGGAACTGTGTGATGTCATCATGTCTATATGGAAGAACTGTGTGACGTCATCATGTCTATATGGAGGAACTGTGTGATGTCATCATGTCTATATGGAAGAACTGTGTGATATCATCATGTCCATATTGAGGAACTGTGTGATGTCATCATGTCTATATGGAGGAACTGTGTGATGTCATCATGTACATATGGAGGAACTGTGTGATGTCATCATGTACATATGGAGGAACTGTGTGATGTCATCATGTCTATATGGAAGAACTGTGTGATATCATCATGTCTATATAGAGGAACTGTGTGATGTCATTATGTCCATATTGAGGAACTGTGTGATGTCATCATGTCTATATGGAGGAACTGTGTGATGTCATCATGTCTATATGGAGGAACTGTGTGATGTCATCATGTCTATATAGAGGAACTGTGTGATGTCATCATGTTCATATAGAGGAACTGTGTGATGTCATCATGTCTATATGGAGGAACTGTGTGATGTCATCATGTCCATATGGAGAACTGTGTGATGTCATCATGTCCATATGAGGAACTGTGTGATGTCATCATGTTCATATGGAGGAACTGTGTGATGTCATCATGTCTATATGGAGGAACTGTGTGATGTCATCATGTCCATATGGAGAACTGTGTGATGTCATCATGTCCATATGAGGAACTGTGTGATGTCATCATGTCTATATGGAGGAACTGTGTGATGTCATTATGTCTATATGGAGGAACTGTGTGATGTCATCATGTCCATATGGAAGAACGATGTGATGTCATCATGTCCATATGGAGGAACTGTGTGATGTCATCATGTCTATATGGAAGAACTGTGTGACGTCATCATGTCTATATGGAGGAACTGTGTGATGTCATCATGTCTATATGGAAGAACTGTGTGATATCATCATGTCCATATTGAGGAACTGTGTGATGTCATCATGTCTATATGGAGGAACTGTGTGATGTCATCATGTCTATATGGAGGAACTGTGTGATGTCATCATGTCTATATGGAAGAACTGTGTGATATCATCATGTCCATATTGAGGAACTGTGTGATGTCATCATGTCTATATGGAGGAACTGTGTGATGTCATCATGTTCATATGGAGGAACTGTGTGATGTCATCATGTACATATGGAGGAACTGTGTGATGTCATCATGTCCATATGGAGGATCTGTGTGATGTCATCATGTCCATATGGATGAACTGTGTGATGTCATCATGTCTATATGGAGGAACTGTGTGATGTCATCATGTCTATGTAGAGGAACTGTGTGATGTCATCATGTTCATATAGAGGAACTGTGTGATGTCATCATGTCTATATGGAGGAACTGTGTGATGTCATCATGTCCATATGGAGAACTGTGTGATGTCATCATGTCCATATGAGGAACTGTGTGATGTCATCATGTTCATATGGAGGAAATGTGTGATGTCATCATGTCTATATGGAGGAACTGTGTGATGTCATCATGTCCATATGGAGAACTGTGTGATGTCATCATGTCCATATGAGGAACTGTGTGATGTCATCATGTCTATATGGAGGAACTGTGTGATGTCATCATGTCCATATGGAGGAACTGTGTGATGTCATCATGTCCATATGGAAGAACGATGTGATGTCATCATGTCCATATGGAGGAACTGTGTGATGTCATCATGTCCATATGGAGGAACTGTGTGATGTCATCATGTCCATATGGAGGAACTGTGTGATGTCATCATGTCTATATGGAGGAACTGTGTGATGTCATCATGTCTATATGGAAGAACTGTGTGACGTCATCATGTCTATATGGAGGAACTGTGTGATGTCATCATGTCCATATGGAGGAACTGTGTGATGTCATCATGTCCATATGGAGGAACTGTGTGATGTCATCATGTCTATATGGAAGAACTGTGTGATGTCATCATGTCCATATGGAGGAACTGTGTGATGTCATCATGTCTATATGGAGAACTGTGTGATGTCATCATGTCCATATGGAGGAACTGTGTGATGTCATCATGTCCATATGGAGGAACTGTGTGATGTCATCATGTCCATATGGAGGAACTGTGTGATGTCATCATGTCTATATGGAAGAACTGTGTGATGTCATCATGTCCATATGGAGGAACTGTGTGATGTCATCATGTCTATATGGAGAACTGTGTGATGTCATCATGTCCATATGGAGGAACTGTGTGATGTCATCATGTCTATATGGAGAACTGTGTGATGTGATCTTGATCATATTTAGGAAAATCTCTGAAGAATGTGTCCAGCACCTTATAGAAAGTATAAAGAGGGTCCAACCCGGGACTGGAGAGGTGTACCTAATAAAATGGCCCAGGAGTGTTTGTCATAAGTACATTTTATGGAGGGTTCCTCCTTAAAGGGGTACTTCGGTGAAAGCCTTTTTTCTTTTAAATCAACTGGTGGCAGAAAGTTAAACATATTTGTAAATTACTTCTATTAAAAAATCTTAATCCTTCCAGTACTTATTAGCTGCTGAATGCTACAGAGGAAATTCCTTTCTTTTTGGAACACTGATGACATCACGAGCACAGTGCTCTCTGCTGACATCTCTATCCATTTTAGCAACCATGCATAGCAGATGTATGCTAAGGGCAGCATGGTAGCTCAGTGGTTAGCATTGCTGCCTTGCAGTGCTGGGAACTTGGGTTCAAATCCCACTAAGGTCAACAATAAATAAAGTGTTATTATTATTATAATAACGTCAGCAGAGAGAACTGTGCTCGTGATGTCATCAGAGAGCATTCCAAAAAGAAAATAATTTCCTCTGAAGTATTCAGCAGCTAGTAAGTACAGGAAGGATTAAGATTTTTTAATAGAAGTAATTTACAAATATGTTTAACTTTCTGCCACCAGTTGATATAAAAGAAAAAAGGTACCCCTTTAATATTTATTCTCAAGTACCCATATGACAGCATTTTTGGTGTTTTTGTCCTTTAATCTCAAGCACAATAGGAACCTTCACTAGAACTTTATTCCGTCTTGGTCTCGCTCCACTCTGTGACTTGTCTTAGGAAGAATACGAATTATTCTGCTCTCAATCGCTGTGAAATAATTCTCTTTTTTCTTTTGGGCTTCAGTCACAAATCACGCTCTTATCATGGCGGCTCTGAGGCTGAAGTTATGACCCATCCTGTGAGGAGTTTGTCTTCATGTTGTCGAAGCTCCGAGGTCAGATATGTCAATATGTCAAAACGTGCTCATGGCGCCCACAAGCCATCATTCCAGCATGGTGGAGCTCCGACTGTAATGTCTGAGATGACATCTGATTAAAGATCCCCCCTGCAGCCAGGAGCATTGAGAAGTAAGTCTGGGTATCCTGTCAAAATAAAGATCCACGGCCCCCGTGACTGGAGGACGCCGGCCTTTCATCTTCCACCCAGACACTGCCCACCGGGACGCGTTCTTCACTCAGATGTTTACACCTTGAAGCCGTCTGCTTTCCTTTCCTCTTGAACAATTCTCTTTCTGTGCGGCGAGGCTCCACTTGTTCTCCGCGGCGTCTTGTTCTCACAGAAAGATTTTAGTCTTGCGAAGAGTAAACTTTTGTGTTGTTTTAAAGGGCAGGTCAACCCAAGCTTGTAAAGTATAATGGCTCCATGCGGCTCCGACTGCTCTCATTGTTTCACGTTTCCTATTCTTAGCCGCCAACCGGGATTCAGGAGAAAATTCTGTAAAAAAATAAAATAAAAACATTCAGTGTTAGAAAAAAAGCTATGTGAATTGTAATTTGTTAAAGGGGTACTCCGCCCCCTAGACATCTTATCCCCTATCCAAAGGGACTGCTGGGAACCCCTGCAATATCAGCTGCGGCACTCCAGACATCCGGTGTTTGTGAGAACTTAGCTCCATGCCGGATGACTCGTGATGCAGGATGGAGGCTGGTGATATCACGGTCATGCCCCCTCAATGCAAGTCTATGGGAGGGGGCGTGGCGGATGTCACGCCCCCTCCCATAGACTTGCATTGAGGGGGTGTGGCTATGTAATCACAAGTGAGGCGTGGCCGTGTCATCACAAGCCTCCAGCGCTGACCCCGACACTCTAAACAAATGTTGGGTGCAGCTGGGTCATTGCAGGGGTCCCCAGCGATCAGACATCTTATCCCCTATCCTTTGGATAGGGGATAAGATGTCTAGGGGTGGAGTATCCCTTTAACTACATCCATAAAGGGGTACATCAGGATTTATTAGCCCGTGATACAAGTTATAATACCGTGTAATTTACTTCTTTTACCTCCGGGTGCCACTTTTTTCCAAGACTCGGAAGTGCTAAAGTGAAGTTTATTCATTTTACTATTGACCATTCCCAGCATTCCTTGCCACCAATGAGGGTCATTTACTTATATCCCCCTTTTTACATTCTCACAGTATTTTTTTTTTTTTTTACATTTGACCCTTAAACAGTATGTATCAATGTATTTTTACATGTCTGAAAAACTATGGTGCATTGGAAATGCGCCAAAATACACCAAGTGTGCGAAAATGTGTATCACAGCCTGAAAATGTATTAAAAACAATGTGAATCATATTATAAAATCAATGGTATTGTAAAAAAATTTTAAAATCTGGCCCACTTTTTTAAAAAAAAAGTAAAGTAACATAATGGTTGAATAAATAGACAAACTTTGGTGCATGTAACTTGTGGGCGTGGTTATTTATTAATTAATTTATTTTTTAACAATCTGAGCCATTTATGAAAAATGTCTTCCTGTTTTTGGCGTCTCTTAAGGCTGGGATTTTTTAACAGAGAAGTTAAAAACTTTGGAACATCATCGATGTATCGAAGTTTTTCCCACATGAGAAACGCGTTGATGCATAAAAAGGAAGAATGAAACAAAATTCCCTATGAAAAAAAATTTAAATAAGTGAATATTAGTAAATGATCCCCATTGTCTCTGGCTGCATGGAATGCTGGGAAAGGCCAAAAACAAAAGAAAATAGTGAGGCTTGAACTACAGTACTATTGGGTCCTGTGCATGAAAATGGGACAAAAGGGCACATGGAGGCGATAGAAGCAAATTACACAGGATTATAAGTTGTATCAAGGGCTCAAAGCATGAAGAAAATAGATCCTGGAATACCCCTTTTAAGGAGCACACCACCCCTAGATATTTTAGCCCCTATGCAGAGGATAGGGGATAAGATGTCTGATCACGGGGGCCTGCCGGTGGGGATCCCCGCAATCTCCCTGCTGCACCCGGGGTTTGTTTAGAGCATCGGTTACAGCACCGGAGGCTCGTGACTTCACTGCCAAGCCCCCTCAATATAAGTCTATGGGAGGGGTCGTCACACCCCCTCCCATATACTTACATTGAGGGGGCATGACCGTGACGTCCCGAGCCTCCGCCCACATCGCCAGTCATCCGGCATGAAGCAACATCCAATGTCTAGGGTGCCGCACTGGAGATAGGAGATAAGATGTCTAGGGGGGGAGTACCCATTTAAAGGGGTATTCTAGGATTTATTTTCTTCATCCTTTGAGCCCATGAGACAAGTTATAATACTGTGTAATTTGCATCTATCACCTTGTATGTCTAGGGGCGGAGTACCCGTTTAATCCCTTTTCCATCCTTAAACTCCAAGAACCGATAAATTTTAAATTTTTAGTGTGAGATATTGTTTTGCGCAGGACAAAAAAATTGCAGCATTTTGGGCATTAAATGGCACCATTAAAAAACTCCACACATTTTAATGTTGCCATTTAATGTCCCATATGCGTCAATTTTTTGAAAGAAAATATTTTTGGGGTTTAATAGTTGAAGAAATGCAATTGCACTGTCCCTTTTTTCGTATACATATATATATATATATATATATATATATATATATATATATATATATATATATATATATAAATATATATATCAAGCTTGAGAAAGGTTCCGTTCCAGTGAGGAACTGAAACGTTGCTGCTATGATGTGAGACAATAAATTCACTTTTAAAAAAATCTTTTTTGGAGTGCCGCACTGCTGTTTTTCTATTAATTTTGGACCGTGGTAAGGACTGGAGTGCTGGCACCGGGCACTGGAGTTGAGGTAGTGCTGCAAGAAATGTTTTTGTTGTATATATATCTAACATGGGCCCTGTGTAGTGAAGACAGAAACATTGTCCTCAAACTCAACTTTAACCCCCAAGGGTAAGGGCCTGGATTGTGGAAAGATCAGCGCTCCACTCCCGCCCTACAGAAGTGTTGTGCGCGCGGTGCGGGGATCAGCCGCCAGTGTTGTCCCGTCTAATCGTATTAATAGGAAATAGATGTGATATAAAGGGGCTGAGGAGTTTAAATAGATCTAAACACTGATTTACCTTTGTAGCTGCGTATGATCCAAGGGCTCGGAATCGGTGTTGACACTATAAAGGATGACTCCGGATGCACTGCGCGCCTTCAGAACCTGACAACAATGGTTAATAGTGTTTATTGTGGTCACAGCCAAACCCGGGACTAGAAGGATGAGGCACAAAAGGGAATTTTTGATCAGATGGTGAGATTCGCTTTCAACTCGTTCCGTCTCCGTGGGTTTTATATAACTGTGTAAATCTCAGGTTGAGGTTCTCGTCCATTCCTTTGTGTCCCACCTGTTGGATCTCCAAAATATTACAATCAGTTTTGATTATTTCTACTGTTTTAACCCTTAACTGTAGTTGTGCATAAACAGAGATGGCTCTAGACTTTGTGAGGCTTTAAGCCAAACTTGATCATGAGGCCTTGTACCCCTATGAATTTAAGAGAATGGTGGTGCACCCAGTGCATGCATCGGCGCCCAATCGGAAAGCATGCAGGAATTTTTTTGAAGGGTTTGAGTAATAAAAGTATTCCCTTTAAATGTTAGTAATAGTAGCGCCCTTTAGGTAGTAAAAATGTGCCCGGCCTCATGCGACTGTCTGCATATCGCAGGAGGCCAAAAGAGGGATTGGCAGAGAGCCAATGGCTCTTCACTCTGTCAATCAGCAGAGTGCCGCAATTAACTATAGGCGCTTATAGGTAAGTGCGTCCAGGACCAACCCGGGGGGGGGGAGGGGGGGGGGTATATTGTCAGGCGGCTGCGAGGCCTTAAGTGGTTGCCTAACTTGCCTAATAGGAGAGCCGCCTCTGTACATAAATCCTGTGCTGCTGTTGAGACTTATTCAGAGTTGGCTCTAGACTTTGTGAGGCCTTTGCGAAACTTGTTCATGGGGCTCCATACCTCTGTGAATTTAAGAGAATGGTGCTGTGCAGTGTTTGTATTGGTGCTCATAGGGGAAGTATGCAGGAATTTTTTGAAAGGGTTAGGGTAATAATAGTAGCCCCTTTTAAGCCTCATGCGGCTGTCTGCATATCGCAGGAGGCCACAATAGAGATTGACAGGGCAGGGAGCCAATGGCTCTCCACTCTGTCAATCAGCAGAGCGCCGCATTTAACTATAGGCATGTCTGTAAGATGCACTTATAGGTAAATGCGTCCAGGACCAGCCAGGGAGGTCAGGCGAGTTAGGCAACTGCTAGGTCTTAGGTGGCTGCCTAACTTGCCTAATGGGAGAGCCGCCTCTGGACTTATCCCTAAGTGCTTCATGTCTGTTACAGTCCCATAAAAGTTGCCATCATCTATTGACCCTTGATGTCCCATTAGCATAGTGTAGGGGATGATACTGCAACACAACAGCAGCAGAGCTTGAATTGTTGGGTGAAGGGGGTCTTGATAGGTGTTTGATGGTTTAATGGTAGATGGTTTCGGAAGTGTACTAAACATCCAGTGTCTTGTGGGACAAATTTCTTTCACATTGTAGGGGTCTCCAGTCTGTATGGGAGTTGTAGTTTTGCAACATCTTGAGGTTCACAGTTTGAGGACCACTGGTCTAAAGATTAACACAGTGGTCTCAAACTGTAGCCCTCCATGCTGGGAGTTGAAGTTTTGCAACAGCTGGAGGCACTCTGGTTGTGAAACACTGGCATTGATCATCTGCCCAAAATGTATTGTGTTGTAATTGGCCAGAGAAGTAAGGTAGGAATTATCAGTGTGTGTCCTACTGGCTAACATCTTAGCTTTGGTGTTCTATGCTGGGAGTTGAAGTTTTGAAACATCTGTAGGGCCACAGTTTGAGACCACTGGCTTAACACGTCTGCTATATTGGCTACCCCGACCACAGCATCTGGAGCTCCATAGTTTGGAGACCACTGGTCTAAAGCTCAATGTATCTGTCATACTGCCAGGGCCGGCCCTACAATGGGTCCTGCTGGGTCCATTGGACCCAGGTGGCACCTTCTGAGAAGATTTTTGACCCCTTTGCGACCCACGACGGACCTGATCCACCCAGGGTTTATGGAGAGGGCTTCTGACTCATGCCTGCTCCACCTAAACCACAGCATTTGCGGGACAATCCAAATCAACAGCAGCCACTTGTCTACATTTTAACTTTCTTGAGTTAAACAAACAGTATATGAAGATTTTTTTTTACTGTTTTGGCTCCATGTTGTAATACTAGAGCAGTTGGACTATAGCTACAGCACCACCCCACCCACCCCTCACACACCCCCACCCACCCCCACAACACCCCATCCACCCCCACCCACCCCCACAACACCCCACCCACCCCCACACCACCCCACACACCCCCACCCAGCCCACACCACCTCACCCACCCCCCACACACAAACAACCACCCCCACACCACCCAACCCACCCCAACAACACCCCATCCACCCCCACAACACCCCACCCCCACAACACCCCAACCCACCCCCACAACACCCCACCCCCACCCATCCCACACCACCTCACCCACCCCCCACACACAAACAACGACCCCCACACCACCCCACCCACCCCCACACACACCTTTGGTGGCATTGAATCCCAGCTTGGCCGATCCTTCTCTCCCCAAACATTTGCCATTGGGGAAAAAGAAGGTGAACTAGACCTTCTGAAATGGTGCATAAGCCAAGATTAATCTAATGTTTATGGCTCCTTAAGACTTGTAGAGATTGAGGTTCTTCACACCATCTCCACCAGCCGTGACTTTTTCAGCATGTCGGGTGTTTGCTGACTGTAGTGTGAAGATAATGGAGGGGAGAGGCACCAATGTGTATGACCTGGATGCATCTGTTTATCCTGTTGTGTCGGCTCCGTCACTTAATTACATCTCATTGAAAAAAAAGTTATTGTAGCGTAAGAATGAAGATTATTCACTAGAGAATTAACTAGTTGTGTCCATAGAAGAGAAGAGGGGCCTCACTGCAAAGAGAATGGACCCGTGATGGTGGCGGCCTTCTGTAATCCTTGGCCATTCTTTACCATACTACACAGGTTTGGGTCTCACCGTAAGGTTGTCAACGCAACCATATAGTTTATAGCTACAACATGTCCACCTGTGGGGTCAGCATAGATGTGGCCGGAAGAAGCGCACAGACGCAAACCCGCTGGCAGTCGCCTCTGAGCGCCCCACGCAAGTCTAAGAAGCCAGGTCCTCCGGTGACTCTGGTTAGGAGTTTTGTGTCCTATATCCAGCGGTGAGTGCCGGCTACCGTTTTTTGTCTTTCTATGCTAATAGTCATGGATGAATCTTCTGTACAGGGGGCGCAGACGCCATCACTATAATTGGACCATGGTAGGTTGGATCGTCTTACTAACTTCTTATTTTCACAAACCAGACCAGAAATACAAAGTTGCGAACAGGTTGTAGTCACGCTCGACTTATTGAGGTCACTTCTGGTAAAGTGGTTCCAATGTGGGCAAATATCCAGCAGGCGTGTATTTTCAGCACAGAAACGTTGCGTTCTCATCAGTTATAACATGACCATTGATCATCTTGGTCTGTGACTAATGTTGCGGTCCCGGTCTACGAAAATGTTTCATCTAGTAACATCTGTCCATGAATGGGTGACAAACCTTACTCTTGTAATTTGACAATTTTCTCGATTTTTGTAGCGATCCTTCATGTTTTTCCCACACGTACGCTGCCAGGCGACTCATACTGAGTCATTGGGCGTTCTTACCCCAAATTAAAAAATATAAATAATAAACACGAGACTGATGGATGCAACAATTAGATTTTTCACCTTAAAAAGAAAAGAAAAAATAGAAATGCTAATAGAAACGGAGAGCAGTGATATTACGGCGCTTCGTTTTTCACTGACTAGATAAACGCAGATTTTCTCATCAGGATTCGCCGCGTCCTTCGTTACTTGTCTTTATTCAGAGGATTGAAATGTTGAAAATAGAAAACAACGCACGGCGCTTTCCGCCATAGAGCAACATTTTGTCAGCTTAGTTTTTTCATTAAAGTTTCATTATCCACGTCCTAGAAATCGTTTTGAGATATTAAGGCGTTTCCTTCTGAAACAGGAAAAACAAAAGCATTCAGATCTGCTCATCATAGCAAGATCTGTTCTCGGGAAAGCTGGGTGTTCACCAGTCACAATCATAGAGTCTGTGGCATCAGCCAAAACTGCACTAAGACTGGTAGGTGTGAATAAGCTCTTGGATGTTATTGCAGTCATTGACTTTATATTCAGCTTTTCCAGTGACCTGAATGGCCAAGGGCACAAGGCAGATATGAGATTTAGCTTCCTGGACATCTGCCTGTCCAATAGTTACTGCCTAACCGCCTATTTTAGAGATGGTCACCCAGCTTTCCTAGTGACATAAATGGCAAACCCTGTAAGTTCTGCAGCAATAAATGAGATAGAGAGGGAGGGATCGCTGCCACACAACCAGGTTCAGCCCCTGCAACCACATGAATAGTGGTGGCCCCTGTACTGGAGGCCATACTGTCCCCAGAGAGAACAACTGCCAGTAGGGTTTATCAATCCCACCCAGCTTTTCCAGTCACCTCTGTTGTTATAGAGAGACATGTAAGCCAGAGATGTATTTGCCTTTTTATGTGTTCAGCAGTCTGGGAAAGCTGAATATCTCATCTGTATTATTATATAATTATCTCCTGGTCCTCTATTCCTGTCCCTGTCATTTGATTCTTTCATCATGTAACTAAAAAAAAAAAAAAACAATATACATGAACACGTTTTTTTTATTTTTATGGTAATTGCTTACGTCTATAGAAGTCTATGGGAAAAAAAAAAGAAACACCAAGCCCAGAGCGTACAGCACTAAGGGTGTAACAAGTGCATCCTAAAAACTTGTGTGTATAGTGGTGTTACATTCTACATATTTCTCTATTGACTTTTTTTTCTTAAAAATTTCGCTGTCTGTTTTCAGCCTAAAGGCAGCCACATTGTTAATGACATTGAGGATTCCTGTTTGATATCCGGGATTACGGCGTCAGCCGCACTAATGAATTTAGTGTTTTACATACAGAGAACACGATGAAGGCGATAACCTTCCCAGGGAGGGGGACAAATAGAATTAAGTTTGGAACGTCAGCTACAACCTTTGATTAAGGTGGAAATTACCTTTCATTTTACATGGGGCTGCAAGTGCCTCTAAAGTGTGAACCTGGTATATGGAGAGCAATGTGAATGATCACAGTCCACTGCGCTACAGAATATGGTGGGCGGCTAATGTCTGGGGTGGGCGGCTCATATCTGGGGTGGGCGGCTCATGTCTTGGGTGGGCGGCTCATGTCTGGGGTGGGCGGCTCATGTCTGGGGTGGGTGGCTCATATCTGGGGTGGGCGGCTCATGTCTTGGGTGGGCGGCTCATGTCTGGGGTGGGCGGCTCATGTCTGGGGTGGGTGGCTCATGTCTGGGGTGGGCGGCTCATGTCTGGGGTGGGCTGCTCATGTCTGGGGTGGGCAGTTCATGTCTGGGGTGTGCAGCTCATGTCTGGGGTGGGCTGCTCATGTCTGGGGTGGGCAGCTCATGTCTGGGGTGGGCCGCTCATGTCTGGGGTGGGCGGCTCATATCAGGAGTGGCTGCTCATGTCTGGGGTGGGCGGCTCATGTCTGGGGTGGGCGGCTCATATCAGGGGTGGGCGGCTCATATCAGGGGTGGGCGGCTCATGTCTGGGGTGGGCAGCACATGTCTGGGGTGGGTGGCTCATGTCTGGGGAGGGCGGCTCATGTCTGGGGTGGGCGGCTCATGTCTGCGGTGGGCGGCTCATGTCTGGGGTGGGCGGCTCATGTCTGGGGTGGGCGGCTCATATATGCGGTTGGCGGCTCATGTCTGGGGTGGGCGGATCATATATGGGGTGGGCAGCTCATGTCTGGGGTGGGCAGCTCATGTCTGGGGTGGGCAGCTCATGTCTGGGGTGGGTGGCTCATGTCTGGGGTGGGCGGCTCATGTCTGGGGTGGGAGGCTCATATCTGGGGTGGGCGGCTCATTTCTGGGGTGGGTGGATCATGTATGGGGTGGGCGACTCATATATGGGGTGGGTGGCTCATATCAGTGTGGGTGGCTCATATCAGGGTGGGTGGCTCATATTTGCTACGGGCAGCTCATATATGTGGTGGGCGGCTCATGTCTGGGGTGGGTGGCTCATGTATGGGGTGGGTGGATCATATATGCGGTGGGCAGCACATATATGGGGTGGGTGGCTCATGTATGGGGTGGGCGGCTCATGTCTTGGTTGGACGACTCATATATGTGGTGGGAGGCTCATATATGCGGTGGGCAGCTCATATATGCGGTCTGCGGCTCATGTCTGGGGTGAGTGGATCATATATGCGGTGTGCGGCTCATGTATGGGGTGAGTGGATCATATATGCGGTGGGCGGCTCATATATGCGGAGGGCCGCTCATATATGCGGTGGGCGGCTCATGTCTGGGGTAGCTTTGCTACATTTATTATTTTTTCTTAAAGCACAGCGCTAAATATTTTGAGCACTAGGTTTATCACACATCTGGATTAGAGTGACTTCTCCACAACAGTGCACCACATGGTCAGGCTGGGTACTGCAGTCAAAACAAAGCAATGGTTTTATAGAGGCAAATCAATAACTTGATATATATTGAGGTATAGAAAGGCAAAATTAAAAAATCCAGTTTGGCGGCCATCTTTAGGTATGTGTTATGGATGTTAACATTAAATAAACAGTTGAAGTTAAATAAAAATATATTTATTTCCTCATTTAAAAAAATGTACATATGGCAATACTTTATGTGTGGGGTGTGCAGGGCTGTATACTGTATAGTAAAATGAAATAAAAGATTATCAAAAAATTATTTAAAAAAATAATAGTGGAAAAAAAGGATCTCTCACACTTACCCGTCTTTGTGGGAGCGACGTTGGGACAACCTTGGGGTGAGAAGTGCTCACAGCGCACCCCAATTCTAGGCACAGCGGGACTTTCTTTCCACAGCACTAAGGACCAGACCACTAAAGACATCGTCTCAGTCTTCATAGAAGACGACACCTCTACTTTCACTTTACAGGAATCCCTTGGGACGGCGCATAGCGCTACGTGACTTCCATTTTTTCCACAGGGATCGTGTACCATAGTGTCCATCCACGACACACACGGCCCCCGGCATAGGACAAAACGACAATAATCGACACATAGTGTCACCAACTTCAAATCCACAGGGTATGTTTGTAGTCTTCACAGAGGACATGGTGTTACAAACGTCACTCCCAATGGTTGTAAAATAAGACATGCTTTATATGTATATTTTTTGCCTGTACATTTGAATATGTAAATCACACCTTAAGCATTACCTGCCACGTGGATTATATTATTGATCAGCTCCACGCACTCTCATTGTGGCCAATATATTTAGCTCCACAACACATTGATTAAAATATACGGCCAGCGGTATACACACATGTGCTTTATCTTTTATTCTTTTTTCACTATTATTTTTAAAATCATTTTTTAATAATCCTTTATTTCATGTTACTATACAGTACTCTGTGGGTGGTCTGCACAGGCCCTGCAGACCCCACATATAAAGTACTGCCATATGTACATGTGGTGAGGGTGTTATGAGGGCAGATGATATTACCCTGGGGCAGATGGCATTAACCCCTTGTATTCGTGATGCCAGGGTGTGGTTTTACCTCTTCACCATCGGAAGGTATGGCCGCTGGATCCTGGGCTAGGCACAGGGCAAATAATAACTCCCACTCCAAGTTACGGAACAATGGCAGCTTTACTGAGATAGACAGATGGAATAGTCATTACAGCTCAGTTAGGCCCAAGGAGGTGACCAGTGACTACTTTAGTGGACTTCGACAATTTGCTGCAGGGCCACGCTGACTTTATACAGACTGATCTTGACTGACTAGACAGACTTCACCCCATATGTAGCTTACCAGGTTTTGACGTTCACCTGTGGGGCACCGGATTGGTAGATGTGTGGCTGCGTGGTCACCTTAGGACACCAGACACTCTCTCAGAACACCAGACACTCTCTCTGGACACCCCAGACACTCTCAGGTCACCAGACACTATCTCAGGACACCCCAATAACTCTTTCAGGACACCAGAAACTATCTCCGGACACCCCAGACACTCTCAGGTCACCAGACACTATCTCAGGACACCAGACACTCTCTTAGGACACCAGACACTCTCTCAGGACACCAGACACTCTCTCAGGTCCTCAGACACTCTCTCAGGTCACCAGACACTCTCTCAGGCCACCAGACACTCTCTCAGGACACCAGACACTCTCTCAGGCCACCAGACACTCTCTCAGGACACCAGACACTCTCTCAGGACACCAGACACTCTCTCAGGACTGCAGACACTCTCTCAGGAATGCAGACACTCTCTCAGGACTCCAGACACTCTCTCAGGACTGCAGACACTCTCTCATGACACCAGACACTCTCAGGACTGCAGACACTCTCTCAGGACACCATACACTCTCTCAGGACACCAGACACTCTCTCAGGACTGCAGACACTCTCTCAGGACACCAGACACTCTCTCAGGACTGCAGACACTCTCTCAGGACTCGAGACACTCTCTCAGGACTGCAGACACTCTCTCAGGTCTTGACTTTACTGTAGTTCAGCAACAACTAACTAACCAGCTCCTCCCAGGGGTTATATGGGGAGACTCTGGAGGGGTCCTATAGGTCACCCTATAAGTCACCTGATCACTGGTATCTTCCTTGGTTACAAGACATAGTAACAATATTTAAATGTACATAACATCATGTATACATTACATTAGATAATATAGGAGCTTATTAACCATTTAACATCAGCTTAAGGGAGGACTCAGGGGACACTGCAATAGAGTCCACCAGACAGGACAGAAAGGGTGCAGGGATACAACTCCTGTACTGGGCCACCACAAACATTTTTCTAAATAAGGAAATAAATATATTTTATTTACCTTCAATTGTTTATTTCATGTTAATATCCATAACACACTAATTACTCGTTACCCTACCACATATACATATCCCACACTCCGGATCTATATTCAGCGCTCTCCTTCTCTTTATTCATTTATTAGGTGTATTGGGGTCACAACCTTTATACCTCTGCTCGTTAGAACCTGTTTTCACTCCTGTTGAGCTACCTCCCTCGTTACTATACATATTTATATAACAGTGACAGAAAGGGTTAACCCTCTGGTATTATTTACCGCTGCGACCGTCTTATTGTTATTTCTTTTCGCCTTCCGCACTCTCAGCTTTCAGTCTGAATTCGCTTAATCCTTGTGATCTGGATGGAATTGATAACGGTTTATAAGGCCGAGGTGAACGCCGCCGCTGAGTATGACGCCGTCTCCCTGTGTGTCGGTATATGAGATAACGGAGATAATAATCCTGAATATCTGATGGGTGTAGTAGTTGTCTGCCCGGCCCCCTCAGGTGCAGTATATACGGTATTCGCTGTATATGACGCCGTCTCCCTGTGTGTCGGTATATGAGATGATGGAGATAATAATCGTGTATATCTGATGGGTGTAGTAGTTGTCTGCCCGGCCCCCTCAGGTGCAGTATATACGGTATTCGCTGTATATGACGTCGTCTCCCTGTGTGTCGGTATATGAGATGATGGAGATAATAATCGTGTATATCTGATGGGTGTAGTAGTTGTCTGCCCGGCCCCCTCAGGTGCGGTATATTCAGTATTCGCTGTATATGACGCCGTCTCCCTGTGTGTCGGTATATGAGATGATGGAGATAATAATCGTGTATATCTGATGGGTGTAGTAGTAGTTGTCTGCCCGGCCCCCTCAGGTGCGGTATATTCAGTATTCGCTGTATATGACGTCGTCTCCCTGTGTGTCGGTATATGAGATGATGGAGATAATAATCATGTATATCTGATGGGTGTAGTAGTTGTCTGCCCGGCCCCCTCAGGTGCGGTATATTTGGTATTCACTGTATATTATCTGTCGTCTCCCTGTGTGTCGGTATATGAGATGATGGAGATAATAATCGTGTATATCTGATGGGTGTAGTAGTTGTCTGCCCGGCCCCCTCAGGTGCAGTATATACGGTATTCGCTGTATATGACGCCGTCTTCCTGTGTGTCGGTATATGAGATGATGGAGATAATAATCGTGTATATCTGATGGGTGTAGTAGTTGTCTGCCCGGCCCCCTCAGGTGCAGTATATTCAGTATTCGCTGTATATGACGCCATCTCCCTGTGTGTCGGTATATGAGATGATGGAGATAATAATCGTGTATATCTGATGGGTGTAGTAGTTGTCTGCCCGGCCCCCTCAGGTGCAGTATATACGGTATTCGCTGTATATGACGTCGTCTCCCTGTGTGTCGGTATATGAGATGATGGAGATAATAATCGTGTATATCTGATGGGTGTAGTAGTAGTTGTCAGCCCGGCCCCCTCAGGTGCGGTATATACGGTATTCGCTGTATATGACGCCATCTCCCTGTGTGTCGGTATATGAGATGATGGAGATAATAATCGTGTATATCTGATGGGTGTAGTAGTTGTCTGCCCGGCCCCCTCAGGTGCGGTATATTCGGTATTCGCTGTATATTATCTGTCGTCTCCCTGTGTGTCGGTATATGAGATGATGGAGATAATAATCATGTAAATCTGATAGGTGTAGTAGTTGTCTGCCCGGCCCCCTCAGGTGCGGTATATTCAATATTGCTGTATATGATGTCGTCTCCCTGTGTGTCGGTATATGAGATGATGGAGATAATAATCGTGTATATCTGATGGGTGTAGTAGTTGTCTGCCCGGTCCCTCAGGTGCAGTATATACGGTATTCGCTGTATATGACGTCGTCTCCCTGTGTGTCGGTATATGAGATGATGGAGATAATAATCGTGTATATCTGATGGGTGTAGTAGCAGTTGTCAGCCCGGCCCCCTCAGGTGCGGTATATACGGTATTCGCTGTATATGACGCCATCTCCCTGTGTGTCGGTATATGAGATGATGGAGATAATAATCATGTATATCTGATGGGTGTAGTAGTTGTCTGCCCGGCCCCCTCAGGTGCGGTATATTCGGTATTCGCTGTATATTATCTGTCGTCTCCCTGTGTGTCGGTATATGAGATGATGGAGATAATAATCATGTATAACTGATAGGTGTAGTAGTTGTCTGCCCGGTCCCTCAGGTGCAGTATATACGGTATTCGCTGTATATGACGTCGTCTCCCTGTGTGTCGGTATATGAGATGATGGAGATAATAATCGTGTATATCTGATGGGTGTAGTAGTAGTTGTCTGCCCGGCCCCCTCAGGTGCGGTATATTTGGTATTCACTGTATATTATCTGTCGTCTCCCTGTGTGTCGGTATATGAGATGATGGAGATAATAATCGTGTATATCTGATGGGTGTAGTAGTAGTTGTCTGCCCGGCCCCCTCAGGTGCGGTATATTCGGTATTCGCTGTATATGACGCCATCTCCCTGTGTGTCGGTATATGAGATGATGGAGATAATAATCGTGTATATCTGATGGGTGTAGTAGTTGTCTGCCCGGCCCCCTCAGGTGCGGTATATTCAGTATTCGCTGTATATTATCTGTCGTCTCCCTGTGTGTCGGTATATGAGATGACGGAGATAATAATCCTGTATATCTGATGGGTGTAGTAGTTGTCTGCCCGGCCCCCTCAGGTGCGGTATATTCAGTATTCGCTGTATATTATCTGTCGTCTCCCTGTGTGTCGGTATATGAGATGATGGAGATAATAATCGTGTATATCTGATGGGTGTAGTAGTTGTCTGCCCGGCCCCCTCAGGAGCGGTATATACGGTATTCGCTGTATAGGACGTCGTCTCCCCGTGTGTCGGTATATGAGATGATGGAGATAATAATCGTGTATATCTGATGGGTGTAGTAGTTGTCTGCCCGGCCCCCTCAGGTGCGGTATATTCAGTATTCGCTGTATATGATGTCGTCTCCGTGTGTCGGTATATGAGATGATGGAGATAATAATCGTGTATATCTGATGGGTGTAGTAGTTGTCTGCCCGGCCCCCTCAGGTGCAGTATATTCGGTATTCGCTGTATATTATCTGTCGTCTCCCTGTGTGTCGGTATATGAGATGATGGAGATAATAATCATGTATATCTGATGGGTGTAGTAGTAGTTGTCTGCCCGGCCCCCTCAGGTGCGGTATTGTCACGATGCCGGCTGGCAGGTAGTGGATCCTCTGTGCCAGAGAGGGATTGGCGTGGACCGTGCTAGAGGATCGGTTCTAAGTCACTACTGGTTTTCACCAGAGCCCGCCGCAAAGCGGGATGGTCTTGCTGCGGCGGTAGTGACCAGGTCGTATCCCCTAGCAACGGCTCAACCTCTCTGGCTGCTGAAGATAGGCGCGGTACAAGGGAGTAGACAGAAGCAAGGTCGGACGTAGCAGAAGGTCGGGGCAGGCAGCAAGGATCGTAGTCAGGGGCAACGGCAGGAGGTCTGGAACACAGGCTAGGAACACACAAGGAAACGCTTTCACTGGCACTAAGGCAACAAGATCCGGCGAGGGAGTGAAGGGGAAGTGAGGTGATATAGGGAAGTGCACAGGTGTAAAGACTAATTGGAACCACTGCGCCAATCAGCGGCGCAGTGGCCCTTTAAATCGCAAAGACCCGGCGCGCGCGCGCCCTAGGGAGCGGGGCCGCGCGCGCCGGGACAGAACTGACGGAGAGCGAGTCAGGTACGGGAGCCGGGGTGCGCATCGCGAGCGGGCGCTACCCGCATCGCGAATCGCATCCCGGCCAGAGGCGGTATCGCAGCGCCCCGGGTCCGTGGAACCGACCGGAGCGCTGCAGTGAGAGGAGTGTAGCGAGCGCTCCGGGGAGGAGCGGGGACCCGGAGCGCTCGGCGTAACAGTACCCCCCCCCCTTGGGTCTCCCCCTCTTCTTGGAGCCTGAGAACCTGAGGACCAGACTTTTGTCCAGGATATTGTCCTCAGGTTCCCAGGACCTCTCTTCTGGACCACAACCCTCCCAATCCACTAAAAAGAAGGTTTTCCCTCTGACCTTTTTAGATGCTAAAATTTCTTTGACGGAGAAGATGTCCGAGGAGCCGGAGACAGGAGTGGGGGGAACAGATTTGGGAGAGAAACGGTTAATGATAAGTGGTTTAAGAAGAGAAACATGAAAGGCATTAGGAATACGAAGAGAAGGAGGAAGAAGAAGTTTGTAAGAGACAGGATTAATCTGGCGCAAAATCTTGAAAGGACCAAGATAGCGTGGTCCCAACTTATAGCTAGGGACACGGAAGCGGACATATTTGGCGGAGAGCCATACCTTGTCTCCAGGGGAAAAAATGGGAGGAGCTCTTCTTTTCTTATCCGCGAATCTCTTCATGCGTGAAGAAGCCTGTAAGAGAGAATTTTGGGTCTCTCTCCATATGATGGAAAGATCACGAGAAATTTCATCCACAGCGGGCAGACCAGAGGGCAAGGGGGTAGGGAGGGGGGGAAGAGGGTGACGGCCGTACACCACGAAAAACGGGGATTTGGAGGAAGATTCAGAGATTCTGAAATTATACGAGAATTCGGCCCAAGGTAGAAGATCTGCCCAGTCATCCTGGCGGGAGGAAACAAAATGTCGTAAATAGTCACCCAAGATCTGGTTAATTCTTTCTACTTGTCCATTGGATTGAGGATGGTATGCAGAAGAAAAATTTAATTTAATCTTGAGTTGTTTACAGAGAGCCCTCCAGAATTTAGACACAAATTGGACGCCTCTATCCGAGACGATCTGCGTAGGCAACCCGTGAAGACGAAAAATGTGTACAAAAAATTGTTTAGCCAACTGAGGCGCTGAAGGAAGACCAGGAAGAGGGATGAAATGTGCCATTTTGGAGAATCGATCAACGACCACCCAAATAACAGTGTTGCCATGGGATGGGGGTAAGTCAGTAATAAAATCCATACCAATCAGAGACCAAGGTTGTTCGGGGACAGGCAGAGGAAGAAGAAAACCAGCGGGCTTCTGGCGAGGAGTCTTATCCCGGGCACAGATAGTGCAGGCTCGCACAAAGTCCACCACATCAGTCTCTAGAGTCGGCCACCAATAGAAGCGAGAGATGAGTTGCACAGATTTCTTGATGCCCGCATGACCTGCGAGATGGGAGGAGTGACCCCATTTGAGGATTCCGAGGCGTTGGCGTGGAGAAACAAAGGTCTTTCCTGGAGGAGTTTGCCTGATGGAGGCTAGAGAAGTGGAAATCAGGCAGTCAGGAGGAATGATGTGTTGAGGTGAGAGTTCAATTTCAGAAGCATCTGAGGAACGAGAGAGAGCATCGGCCCTAATGTTCTTATCAGCAGGCCGAAAGTGAATTTCAAAATTAAATCGGGCAAAGAACAGAGACCACCTGGCCTGACGAGGATTCAGCCGTTGGGCAGACTGGAGGTAGGAGAGGTTCTTGTGATCGGTGTAAATAATAACTGGGAATCTTGATCCCTCCAGCAGATGCCTCCATTCCTCAAGTGCTAATTTAATGGCTAGAAGCTCTCGATCCCCGATGGAGTAGTTCCTCTCCGCCGGAGAGAAGGTCCTAGAAAAAAAACCACAAGTAACAGCATGCCCGGAAGAGTTTTTTTGCAGAAGGACAGCTCCAGCTCCCACTGAGGAGGCATCAACCTCCAATAGGAAGGGTTTAGATGGGTCAGGTCTGGAGAGCACGGGAGCCGAAGAGAAGGCAGACTTGAGTCGTTTAAAGGCGTCTTCCGCTTGAGGAGGCCAAGAGTTGGGATCGGCATTTTTTTTGGTTAAAGCCACAATAGGAGCCACAATGGTAGAAAAATGTGGAATAAATTGCCTGTAATAATTGGCGAACCCCAAAAAACGTTGGATGGCACGGAGTCCGGAGGGGCGTGGCCAATCTAAGACGGCAGAGAGTTTATCTGGGTCCATTTGTAGTCCCTGGCCAGAGACCAAGTATCCTAGAAAAGGAAGAGATTGGCATTCAAACAGACATTTCTCAATTTTAGCATAGAGTTGATTGTCACGAAGTCTCTGAAGAACCATACGGACATGCTGGCGGTGTTCTTCTAGATTGGCCGAAAAAATTAGGATATCATCAAGATATACAACAACACAGGAGTATAACAGATCACGAAAAATTTCATTAACAAAGTCTTGGAAGACAGCAGGGGCGTTGCACAGGCCAAAGGGCATGACCAGATACTCAAAGTGTCCATCTCTGGTGTTAAATGCTGTTTTCCACTCATCCCCCTCTCTGATGCGGATGAGGTTATAGGCGCCTCTTAAGTCCAATTTAGTAAAGATGTGGGCACCTTGGAGGCGATCAAAGAGTTCAGAGATGAGGGGTAAGGGGTAGCGGTTCTTAACCGTGATTTTATTAAGTCCGCGGTAGTCAATGCAAGGACGTAGAGAGCCATCTTTTTTGGACACAAAGAAAAATCCAGCTCCGGCAGGAGAGGAGGATTTACGGATAAAGCCCTTTTTTAGATTCTCCTGGACGTATTCAGACATGGCAAGAGTCTCTGGGGCAGAGAGAGGATAAATTCTGCCCCGGGGTGGAGTAGTGCCCGGGAGGAGGTCGATAGGACAATCATAAGGCCTGTGAGGAGGTAGAGTCTCCGCTTGTTTTTTGCAGAAAACATCCGCGAAGTCCATATAGGCCTTAGGGAGACCGGTTACTGGAGAAAGCACAGAGTCACGGCCAGGGTTACTGGGAACCGGTTTTAGACAGTCCTTGGAACAAGAGGGCCCCCAACTCTTGATCTCCCCAGTGGACCAATCCAGGGTTGGGGAATGAAGTTGAAGCCAGGGAAGTCCAAGGAGAATTTCCGAGGTGCAATTGGGGAGGACCAAAAGTTCAATCCTCTCGTGATGAGATCCGATGCTCATTAGAAGGGGCTCCGTGCGGAAACGTATGGAACAGTCCAATCTTTCATTGTTTATACAATTGATGTAAAGGGGTCTGGTGAGACTGGTCACTGGGATGTTGAACCTGTTGACGAGAGAGGCCAAAATAAAATTTCCTGCAGATCCAGAGTCCAAGAAGGCCACAGAAGAGAAGGAGAAGGCAGAGGCAGACATCCGCACAGGCACAGTAAGACGTGGAGAAGCAGAGTAGACATCAAGGATTGTCTCACCTTTGTGCGGAGTCAGCGTACGTCTTTCCAGGCGGGGAGGGCGGATAGGACAATCCCTCAGGAAGTGTTCGGTACTAGCACAGTACAGGCAGAGGTTCTCCATGCGGCGTCGTGTCCTCTCTTGAGATGTCAGGCGAGACCGGTCGACCTGCATAGCCTCCACGGCGGGAGGCACAGGAACAGATTGCAGGGAACCAGAGGAGAGAGGAGCCGAGGAGAAGAAACGCCTCGTGCGAACAGAGTCCATATCTTGGCGGAGCTCCTGACGCCTTTCGGAAAAACGCATGTCAATGCGAGTGGCTAGGTGAATAAGTTCATGAAGATTAGCAGGCATTTCTCGTGCGGCCAGAACATCTTTAATGTTGCTGGATAGGCCTTTTTTAAAGGTCGCGCAGAGGGCCTCATTGTTCCAGGATAATTCAGAAGCAAGAGTACGGAATTGTACGGCATACTCGCCAACGGAAGAATTACCCTGGACCAGGTTCAACAGGGCAGTCTCAGCAGAAGAGGCTCGGGCAGGTTCCTCAAAGACACTTCGAATTTCCGAGAAGAAGGAGTGTACAGAGGCAGTGACGGGGTCATTGCGGTCCCAGAGTGGTGTGGCCCAAGCCAGGGCTTTTCCAGACAGCAGGCTGACTACGAAAGCCACCTTAGACCTTTCAGTGGGGAACTGGTCCGACATCATCTCCAAGTGTAATGAACATTGGGAAAGGAAGCCACGGCAAAACTTAGAGTCCCCATCAAATTTATCCGGCAAGGATAGTCGTAGTCCAGAAGCGGCCACTCGCTGCGGAGGCGGTGCAGGAGCTGGCGGAGGAGATGATTGCTGGAGCTGTGGTAGTAACTGTTGTAGCATAACAGTCAGTTGAGACAGCTGTTGGCCTTGTTGCGCTATCTGTTGTGACTGCTGGGCGACCACCGTGGTGAGGTCAGCGACAACTGGCAGAGGAACTTCAGCGGGATCCATGGCCGGATCTACTGTCACGATGCCGGCTGGCAGGTAGTGGATCCTCTGTGCCAGAGAGGGATTGGCGTGGACCGTGCTAGAGGATCGGTTCTAAGTCACTACTGGTTTTCACCAGAGCCCGCCGCAAAGCGGGATGGTCTTGCTGCGGCGGTAGTGACCAGGTCGTATCCCCTAGCAACGGCTCAACCTCTCTGGCTGCTGAAGATAGGCGCGGTACAAGGGAGTAGACAGAAGCAAGGTCGGACGTAGCAGAAGGTCGGGGCAGGCAGCAAGGATCGTAGTCAGGGGCAACGGCAGGAGGTCTGGAACACAGGCTAGGAACACACAAGGAAACGCTTTCACTGGCACTAAGGCAACAAGATCCGGCGAGGGAGTGAAGGGGAAGTGAGGTGATATAGGGAAGTGCACAGGTGTAAAGACTAATTGGAACCACTGCGCCAATCAGCGGCGCAGTGGCCCTTTAAATCGCAAAGACCCGGCGCGCGCGCGCCCTAGGGAGCGGGGCCGCGCGCGCCGGGACAGAACTGACGGAGAGCGAGTCAGGTACGGGAGCCGGGGTGCGCATCGCGAGCGGGCGCTACCCGCATCGCGAATCGCATCCCGGCCAGAGGCGGTATCGCAGCGCCCCGGGTCCGTGGAACCGACCGGAGCGCTGCAGTGAGAGGAGTGTAGCGAGCGCTCCGGGGAGGAGCGGGGACCCGGAGCGCTCGGCGTAACAGGTATATTCAGTATTCCCTGTATATTATATGTCGTCTCCCTGTGTGTCGGTATATGAGATGATGGAGATAATAATCATGTATATCTGATGGGTGTAGTAGTTGTCTGCCCGGCCCCCTCAGGTGCAGTATATTTGGTATTCACTGTATATTATCTGTCGTCTCCGTGTGTCGGTATATGAGATGATGGAGATAATAATCGTGTATATCTGATGGGTGTAGTCGTTGTCTGCCCGGCCCCCTCAGGAGCGGTATATTCGGTATTCGATGTATATTATCTGTCGTCTCCCTGTGTGTCGGTATATGAGATGATGGAGATAATAATCGTGTATATCTGATGGGTGTAGTAGTAGTTGTCTGCCCGGCCCCCTCAGGAGCGGTATATTCGGTATTCGCTGTATATGACGCTGTCTCCCTGTGTGTCGGTATATGGGATGATGGAGATAATAATCGTGTATATCTGATGGGTGTAGTCGTTGTCTGACCGGCCCCCTCAGGTGCGGTATATTCGGTATTCGCTGTATATGACGTCGTCTCCCTGTGTGTCGGTATATGAGATGATGGAGATAATAATCGTGTATATCTGATGGGTGTAGTAGTAGTTGTCAGCCCGGCCCCCTCAGGTGCGGTATATACGGTATTCGCTGTATATGACGCCATCTCCCTGTGTGTCGGTATATGAGATGATGGAGATAATAATCGTGTATATCTGATGGGTGTAGTAGTTGTCTGCCCGGCCCCCTCAGGTGCGGTATATTCGGTATTCGCTGTATATTATCTGTCGTCTCCCTGTGTGTCGGTATATGAGATGATGGAGATAATAATCGTGTATATCTGATGGGTGTAGTAGTTGTCTGCCCGGCCCCCTCAGGTGCGGTATATTCGGTATTCGCTGTATATGACGTCGTCTCCCTGTGTGTCGGTATATGAGATGATGGAGATAATAATCGTGTATATCTGATGGGTGTAGTAGTAGTTGTCTGCCCGGCCCCCTCAGGTGCGGTATATTCAGTATTCGCTGTATATTATCTGTCGTCTCCCTGTGTGTCGGTATATGAGATGATGGAGATAATAATCGTGTATATCTGATGGGTGTAGTAGTAGTTGTCTGCCCGGCCCCCTCAGGTGCGGTATATTTGGTATTCACTGTATATTATCTGTCGTCTCCCTGTGTGTCGGTATATGAGATGATGGAGATAATAATCGTGTATATCTGATGGGTGTAGTAGTAGTTGTCTGCCCGGCCCCCTCAGGTGCGGTATATTCGGTATTCGCTGTATATGACGCCATCTCCCTGTGTGTCGGTATATGAGATGATGGAGATAATAATCCTGTATATCTGATGGGTGTAGTAGTTGTCTGCCCGGCCCCCTCAGGTGCGGTATATTCAGTATTCGCTGTATATTATCTGTCGTCTCCCTGTGTGTCGGTATATGAGATGATGGAGATAATAATCGTGTATATCTGATGGGTGTAGTAGTTGTCTGCCCGGCCCCCTCAGGAGCGGTATATACGGTATTCGCTGTATATGACGCCGTCTCCCTGTGTGTCGGTATATGAGATGATGGAGATAATAATCGTGTATATCTGATGGGTGTAGTAGTTGTCTGCCCGGCCCCCACAGGTGCGGTATATTCAGTATTCGCTTTATATGATGTCGTCTCCGTGTGTCGGTATATGAGATGATGGAGATAATAATCGTGTATATCTGATGGGTGTAGTAGTTGTCTGCCCGGCCCCCTCAGGTGCAGTATATTCGGTATTCGCTGTATATTATCTGTCGTCTCCCTGTGTGTCGGTATATGAGATGATGGAGATAATAATCATGTATATCTGATGGGTGTAGTAGTAGTTGTCTGCCCGGCCCCCTCAGGTGCGGTATATTCAGTATTCCCTGTATATTATATGTCGTCTCCCTGTGTGTCGGTATATGAGATGATGGAGATAATAATCATGTATATCTGATGGGTGTAGTAGTTGTCTGCCCGGCCCCCTCAGGTGCAGTATATTTGGTATTCACTGTATATTATCTGTCGTCTCCGTGTGTCGGTATATGAGATGATGGAGATAATAATCGTGTATATCTGATGGGTGTAGTCGTTGTCTGCCCGGCCCCCTCAGGAGCGGTATATTCGGTATTCGATGTATATTATCTGTCGTCTCCCTGTGTGTCGGTATATGAGATGATGGAGATAATAATCGTGTATATCTGATGGGTGTAGTAGCAGTTGTCTGCCCGGCCCCCTCAGGTGCAGTATATTCACTATTCTCTGTATATGATGTTGTCTCCCTGTGTGTCGGTATATGAGATGATGGAGATAATAATCGTGTATATCTGATGGGTGTAGTAGTAGTTGTCTGCCCGGCCCCCTCAGGAGCGGTATATTCGGTATTCGCTGTATATGACGCTGTCTCCCTGTGTGTCGGTATATGGGATGATGGAGATAATAATCAGGTATATCTGATGGGTGTAGTAGTTGTCTGCCCGGCCCCCTCAGGTGCAGTATATTCAGTATTCGCTGTATATGACGCCGTCTCCCTGTGTGTCGGTATATGAGATGATGGAGATAATAATCGTGTATATCTGATGGGTGTAGTAGTTGTCTGACCGGCCCCCTCAGGTGCGGTATATTCGGAATTCGCTGTATATGACGTCGTCTCCCTGTGTGTCGGTATATGGGATGATGGAGATAATAATCCTGTATATCTGATGGGTGTAGTAGTTGTCTGCCCGGCCCCCTCAGGTGCGGTATATTCAGTATTCGCTGTATATGACGTCGTCTCCCTGTGTGTCGGTATATGAGATGATGGAGATAATAATCCTGTATATCTGATGGGTGTAGTAGTTGTCTGCCCGGCCCCCTCAGGTGCGGTATATTCAGTATTCGCTGTATATTATCTGTCGTCTCCCTGTGTGTCGGTATATGAGATGATGGAGATAATAATCGTGTATATCTGATGGGTGTAGTAGTTGTCTGCCCGGCCCCCTCAGGAGCGGTATATACGGTATTCGCTGTATATGACGCCGTCTCCCTGTGTGTCGGCATATGAGATGATGGAGATAATAATCGTGTATATCTGATGGGTGTAGTAGTTGTCTGCCCGGCCCCCTCAGGAGCGGTATATACGGTATTCGCTGTATATGACGCCGTCTCCCTGTATGTCGGTATATGAGATGATGGAGATAATAATCGTGTATATCTGATGGGTGTAGTAGTAGTTGTCAGCCCGGCCCCCTCAGGTGTGGTATATTCGGTATTCGCTGTATATGACGCCATCTCCCTGTGTGTCGGTATATGAGATGATGGAGATAATAATCGTGTATATCTGATGGGTGTAGTAGTTGTCTGCACGGCCCCCTCAGGTGCGGTATATTCAGTATTCGCTGTATATGACTCCGTCTCCGTGTGTCGGTATATGAGATGATGGAGATAATAATCGTGTATATCTGATGGGTGTAGTAGTTGTCTGCCCGGCCCCCTCAGGTGCGGTATATTCGGTATTCGCTGTATAGGACGTCGTCTCCCTGTGTGTCGGTATATGAGATGATGGAGATAATAATCCTGTATATCTGATGGGTGTAGTAGTTGTCTGCCCGGCCCCCTCAGGAGCGGTATATACGGTATTCGCTGTATATGACGCCGTCTCCCTGTGTGTCGGTATATGAGATGATGGAGATAATAATCGTGTATATCTGATGGGTGTAGTAGTTGTCTGCCCGGCCCCCTCAGGAGCGGTATATATGGTATTCGCTGTATATGACGCCGTCTCCCTGTATGTCGGTATATGAGATGATGGAGATAATAATCGTGTATATCTGATGGGTGTAGTAGTAGTTGTCAGCCCGGCCCCCTCAGGTGCGGTATATTCGGTATTCGCTGTATATGACGCCATCTCCCTGTGTGTCGGTATATGAGATGATGGAGATAATAATCGTGTATATCTGATGGGTGTAGTAGTTGTCTGCACGGCCCCCTCAGGTGCGGTATATTCAGTATTCGCTGTATATGACGCCGTCTCCCTGTGTCGGTATGTGAGATGATGGAGATAATAATCGTGTATATCTGATAGGTGTAGTAGTTGTCTGCCCGGCCCCCTCAGGTGCAGTATATTCGGTATTCGCTGTATATTATCTGCCGTCTCCCTGTGTGTCGGTATATGAGATGATGGAGATAATAATCGTGTATATCTGATGGGTGTAGTAGTAGTTGTCAGCCCGGCCCCCTGAGGTGCGGTATATTCGGTATTCGCTGTATATGACGCCATCTCCCTGTGTGTCGGTATATGAGATGATGGAGATAATAATCATGTATATCTGATGGGTGTAGTAGTTGTCTGCTCGGCCCCCTCAGGTGCGGTATATTCGGTATTCGCTGTATATGACGTTGTCTCCCTGTGTGTCGGTATATGAGATGATGGAGATAATAATCCTGTATATCTGATGGGTGTAGTAGTTGTCTGCCCAGCCCCCTCAGGTGCGGTATATTCGGTATTCGCTGTATAGGACGTTGTCTCCCTGTGTGTCGGTATATGAAATGATGGAGATAATAATCGTGTATATCTGATGGGTGTAGTAGTTGTCTGCCCGGCCCCCTCAGGTGCGGTATATTCGGTATTCGCTGTATAGGACGTTGTCTCCCTGTGTGTCGGTATATGAGATGATGGAGATAATAATCGTGTATATCTGATGGGTGTAGTAGTTGTCTGCCCGGCCCCCTCAGGTGCGGTATATTTGGTATTCACTGTATATTATCTGCCGTCTCCCTGTGTGTCGGTATATGAGATGATGGAGATAATAATCGTGTATATCTGATGGGTGTAGTAGTAGTTGTCAGCCCGGCCCCCTCAGGTGCGGTATATTCGGTATTCGCTGTATATGACGCCATCTCCCTGTGTGTCGGTATATGAGATGATGGAGATAATTATCGTGTATATCTGATGGGTGTAGTAGTTGTCTGCCCGGCCCCCTCAGGTGCGGTATATTCAGTATTCGCTGTATATGACGCCGTCTCCGTGTGTCGGTATATGAGATGATGGAGATAATAATCGTGTATATCTGATAGGTGTAGTAGTTGTCTGCCCGGCCCCCTCAGGTGCAGTATATTCGGTATTCGCTGTATATTATCTGTCGTCTCCCTGTGTGTCGGTATATGAGATGATGGAGATAATAATCGTGTATATCTGATGGGTGTAGTAGTAGTTGTCAGCCCGGCCCCCTCAGGTGCGGTATATTCGGTATTCGCTGTATATGACACCATCTCCCTGTGTGTCGGTATATGAGATGATGGAGATAATAATCGTGTATATCTGATGGGTGTAGTAGTTGTCTGCCCGGCCCCCTCAGGTGCGGTATATTCAGTATTCGCTGTATATTATCTGTCGTCTCCCTGTGTGTCGGTATATGAGATGATGGAGATAATAATCATGTATATCTGATGGGTGTAGTAGTTGTCTGCTCGGCCCCCTCAGGTGCGGTATATTCGGTATTCGCTGTATATGACGTCGTCTCCCTGTGTGTCGGTATATGAGATGATGGAGATAATAATCCTGTATATCTGATGGGTGTAGTAGTTGTCTGCCCGGCCCCCTCAGGTGCGGTATATTCGGTATTCGCTGTATAGGACGTTGTCTCCCTGTGTGTCGGTATATGAGATGATGGAGATAATAATCGTGTATATCTGATGGGTGTAGTAGTTGTCTGCCCGCCCCCCTCAGGTGCGGTATATTCAGTATTCGCTGTATATTATCTGTCGTCTCCCTGTGTGTCGGTATATGAGATGATGGAGATAATAATCGTGTATATCTGATGGGTGTAGTAGTAGTTGTCAGCCCGGCCCCCTCAGGTGCGGTATATTCGGTATTCGCTGTATATGACGCCGTCTCCCTGTGTGTCGGTATATGAAATGATGGAGATAATAATCGTGTATATCTGATGGGTGTAGTAGTTGTCTGCCCGGCCCCCTCAGGTGCGGTATATTCATTATTCTCTGTATATGATGTTGTCTCCCTGTGTGTCGGTATATGAGATGATGGAGATAATAATCGTGTATTTCTGATGGGTGTAGTAGTTGTCTGCCCGGCCCCCTCAGGTGCAGTATATACGGTATTCGCTGTTTATTATCTGTCGTCTCCCTGTGTGTCGGTATATGAGATGATGGAGATAATAATCGTGTATATCTGATGGGTGTAGTAGTTTTCTGCCCGGCCCCCTCATGTGCGGTATATACGGTATTCGCTGTACATGACGCCGTCTCCCTGTGTGTCGGTATATGAGATGATGGAGATAATAATTGTGTATATCTGATGGGTGTAGTAGTTGTCTGCCCGGCCCCCTAGGGTGCGGTATATTCAGTATTCGCTGTATATTATCTGTCGTCTCCCTGTGTGTCGGTATATGAGATGATGGAGATAATAATCGTGTATATCTGATGGGTGTAGTAGTAGTTGTTTGCCCGGCCCCCTCTGGAGCAGTATATTCGGTATTCGCTGTATATGACGTCGTCTCCCTGTGTGTCGGTATATGAGATGATGGAGATAATAATCGTGTATATCTGATGGGTGTAGTAGTAGTTGTCAGCCCGGCCCCCTCAGGTGCGGTATATTCGGTATTCACTGTATATGACGCCGTCTCCCTGTGTGTCGGTATATGAGATGATGGAGATAATAATCGTGTATATCTGATGGGTGTAGTAGTAGTTGTCAGCCCGGCCCCCTCAGGTGCGGTATATTCGGTATTCGCTGTATATGACGTCGTCTCCCTGTGTGTCGGTATATGAGATGATGGAGATAATAATCGTGTATATCTGATGGGTGTAGTAGTTGTCTGCCCGGCCCCCTCAGGTGCGGTATATTCAGTATTCGCTGTATATTATCTGTCGTCTCCCTGTGTGTCGGTATATGAGATGATGGAGATAATAATCGTGTATATCTGATGGGTGTAGTAGTAGTTGTCAGCCCGGCCCCCTCAGGTGCGGTATATTCGGTATTCGCTGTATATGACGCCGTCTCCCTGTGTGTCGGTATATGAAATGATGGAGATAATAATCATGTATATCTGATGGGTGTAGTAGTTGTCTGCCCGGCCCCCTCAGGTGCGGTATATTCGGTATTCGCTGTATAGGACGTTGTCTCCCTGTGTGTCGGTATATGAGATGATGGAGATAATAATCGTGTATTTCTGATGGGTGTAGTAGTTGTCTGCCCGGCCCCCTCAGGTGCAGTATATACGGTATTCGCTGTATATTATCTGTCGTCTCCCTGTGTGTCGGTATATGAGATGATGGAGATAATAATCGTGTATATCTGAAGGGTGTAGTAGTAGTTGTCTGCCCGGCCCCCTCAGGTGCGGTATATTCGGTATTCGCTGTATATGACGCCATCTCCCTGTGTGTCGGTATATGAGATGATGGAGATAATAATCGTGTATATCTGATGGGTGTAGTCGTTGTCTGCCCGGCCCCCTCAGGAGCGGTATATTCGGTATTCGCTGTATATGACGTCGTCTCCCTGTGTGTCGCTATATGAGATGATGGAGATAATAATCGTGTATATCTGATGGGTGTAGTAGTTGTCTGCCCGGCCCCCTCAGGTGCGGTATATTCATTATTCTCTGTATATGATGTCGTCTCCCTGTGTGTCGGTATATGAGATGATGGAGATAATAATCGTGTATATCTGATGGGTGTAGTAGTTGTCTGCCCGGCCCCCTCAGGTGCGGTATATTCAGTATTCGCTGTATATGACGCAGTCTCCCTGTGTGTTGGTATATGAGATGATGGAGATAATAATCGTGTATATCTGATGGGTGTAGTAGTAGTTGTCAGCCCGGCCCCCTCAGGTGCGGTATATTCGGTATTCGCTGTATATGACGCCATCTCCCTGTGTGTCGGTATATGAGATGATGGAGATAATAATCGTGTATATCTGATGGGTGTAGTAGTTGTCTGCCCGGCCCCCTCAGGTGCGGTATATTCGGTATTTGCTGTATATGACGTCATCTCCCTGTGTGTCGGTATATGAGATGATGGAGATAATAATCGTTTATATCTGATGGGTGTAGTAGTTGTCTGCCCGGCCCCCTCAGATGCGGTATATTCAGTATTCGCTGTATATGACGCCGTCTCCGTGTGTCGGTATATGAGATGATGGAGATAATAATCGTGTATATCTGATGGGTGTAGTCGTTGTCTGCCCGGCCCCCTCAGGAGCGGTATATTCGGTATTCGCTGTATATGACGTCGTCTCCCTGTGTGTCGGTATATGAGATGACGGAGATAATAATCCTGTATATCTGATGGGTGTAGTCGTTGTCTGCCCGGCCCCCTCAGGAGCGGTATATTCGGTATTCGCTGTATATGACGTCGTCTCCCTGTGTGTCGGTATATGAGATGATGGAGATAATAATCGTGTATATCTGATGGGTGTAGTAGTTGTCTGCCCGGCCCCCTCAGGTGCGGTATATTCAGTATTCGCTGTATATGACGCCGTCTCCCTGTGTGTCGGTATATGAGATGACGAAGATAATAATCGTGTATATCTGATGGGTGTAGTAGTTGTCTGCCCGGCCCCCTCAGGTGCGGTATATTCAGTATTCGCTGTATATGACGTCGTCTCCCTGTGTGTCGGTATTTGAGATGATGGAGATAATAATCGTGTATATCTGATGGGTGTAGTAGTTGTCTGCCCGGCCCCCTCAGGTGCGGTATATTCAGTATTCGCTGTATATGACGTCGTCTCCGTGTGTGTCGGTATATGAGATGATGGAGATAATAATCGTGTATATCAGATGGGTGTAGTAGTAGTTGTCTGCCCGGCCCCCTCAGGTGCGGTATGTTCATTATTCTCTGTATATGATGTCGTCTCCCTGTGTGTCGGTATATGAGATGACGGAGATAATAATCGTGTATATCTGATGGGTGTAGTAGTTGTCTGCCCAGCCCCCTCAGGTGCGGTATATTCAGTATTCGCTGTATATGACGCCGTCTCCCTGTGTGTTGGTATATGAGATGATGGAGATAATAATCGTGTATATCTGATGGGTGTAGTAGTAGTTGTCTGCCCGGCCCCCTCAGGTGCGGTATATTCATTATTCTCTGTATATGATGTCGTCTCCCTGTGTGTCGGTATATGAGATGATGGAGATAATAATCGTGTATATCTGATGGGTGTAGTAGTAGTTGTCAGCCCGGCCCCCTCAGGTGCGGTATATTCAGTATTCGCTGTATATTATCTGTCGTCTCCCTTTGTGTCGGTATATGAGATGATGGAGATAATAATCGTGTATATCTGATGGGTGTAGTAGTTGTCTGCCCGGCCCCCTCAGGTGCAGTATATTCAGTATTCGCTGTATATGACGCCGTCTCCCTGTGTGTTGGTATATGAGATGATGGAGATAATAATCGTGTATATCTGATGGGTGTAGTAGTTGTCTGCCCGGCCCCCTCAGGTGCAGTATATTCAGTATTCGCTGTATATGACGTCGTCTCCGTGTGTGTCGGTATATGAGATGATGGAGATAATAATCGTGTATATCTGATGGGTGTAGTAGTAGTTGTCTGCCCGGCCCCCTCAGGTGCAGTATATACGGTATTCGCTGTATATGACGCCGTCTCCCTGTGTGTTGGTATATGAGATGATGGAGATAATAATCGTGTATATCTGAAGGGTGTAGTATTAGTTGTCTGCCCGACTCCCTCAGGTGCGGTATATTCATTATTCTCTGTATATGACGTCGTCTCCCTGTGTGTCGGTATATGAGATGATGGAGATAATAATCGTGTATATCTGATGGGTGTAGTAGTAGTTGTCTGCCCGGCCCCCTCAGGTGCGGTATATTCGGTATTCGCTGTATATGACGTCGTCCCCCTGTGTGTCGGTATATGAGATGATGGAGATAATAATTGTGTATATCTGATGGGTGTAGTAGTTGTCTGCCCGGCCCCCTCAGGTGCGGTATATTCAGTATTCGCTGTATATGACGCCGTCTCCCTGTGTGTCGGTATATGAGATGATGGAGATAATAATCGTGTATATCTGATGGGTGTAGTAGTTGTCTGCCCGGCCCCCTCTGGAGCGGTATATTCGGTATTCGCTGTATATGATGTCGTCTCCCTGTGTGTCGGTATATGAGATGACGAAGATAATAATCGTGTATATCTGATGGGTGTAGTAGTTGTCTGCCCGGCCCCCTCAGGTGCGGTATATTCGGTATTCGCTGTATATTATCTGTCGTCTCCCTGTGTGTCGGTATATGAGATGATGGAGATAATAATCGTGTATATCTGATGGGTGTAGTAGTTGTCTGCCCGGCCCCCTCAGGTGCGGTATATTCGGTATTTGCTGTATATGACGTCATCTCCCTGTGTGTCGGTATATGAGATGATGGAGATAATAATCATGTATATCTGATGGGTGTAGTAGTAGTTGTCTGCCCGGCCCCCTCAGGTGCGGTATATTCAGTATTCGCTGTATATTATCTGTCGTCTCCCTGTGTGTCGGTATATGAGATGATGGAGATAATAATCATGTATATCTGATGGGTGTAGTAGTTGTCTGCCCGGCCCCCTCAGGTGCAGTATATACGGTATTCGCTGTATATTATCTGTCGTCTCCCTGTGTGTCGGTATATGAGATGAAGGAGATAATAATCGTGTATATCTGATGGGTGTAGTAGTTGTCTGCCCGGCCCCCTCAGGTGCGGTATATTCGGTATTTGCTGTATATGACGTCATCTCCCTGTGTGTCGGTATATGAGATGATGGAGATAATAATCATGTATATCTGATGGGTGTAGTAGTAGTTGTCTGCCCGGCCCCCTCAGGTGCGGTATATTCAGTATTCGCTGTATATTATCTGTCGTCTCCCTGTGTGTCGGTATATGAGATGATGGAGATAATAATCCTGTATATCTGATGGGTGTAGTAGTTGTCTGCCCGGCCCCCTGAGGTGCGGTATATTCGGTATTCGCTGTCTATTATCCGCCGCCTCCGGGCAGGTGGACGGTCACGTTTGATAATTATCTCTACCAGGGGCACTAAATAGCGGTTGCTTAGTGATGCCGTCTCCTCTGCCGTCTGTCATTACCGACTATGTTCTGTCCATGATAAAGCAAATAATGCAGATGAAGGTCCTGAGGAATAAAAAGTGCAGGTGTGGCAGCGTACGATTGGAGACGGTGGTGTACGATGAGGGGTGGTAGTGTATGATGGGGGGAAGTGGTGTATGATGGGGGCAGTCATGTACTATGGGGGGCGGCGATGTACAGTGGGGGGCGGTGGTGTACGATGGGGGCGGCGATGTACAATGGGGGTTGGTGGTGTATGATGGGGTCAGTGATGTACTATAGGGGGGCGGTGTATGATGAAGGGCGGCGGTGTTCAATGGGGGGCGGAGTTGTATGATAGGGGGTGGTGGGGTACGATGGGGGGCGGTGGTGTATGATGGGGGATGGAGGTGTTTGATAGGGGGTGGCGGTGTGTGATTGGTAGCAGCGTTGTACGATGGAGGCGGTGGTGTACAATGGGGGTAGCCGTGTACGATGAGGGGCGGTGATGTTCGATGGGGGGGCGGAGGTGTATGATGGGGGGGCGGTGGTGTATGATGGGGAGGTGGTGTATGATGGGGCAGTGGTGTACGATGGGGGGCAGCGATGTATGATGAGGGGCGGCAGTGTTCGAGGGGGGGGCGGAGGTGTATGATAGGGGGCGGTGGTGTATGATGGGGGGCGGTGGTGTATGATAGGGGTTGGTGGTGTATGATAGGGGGTTGTGGTGTGTGATGGGGGGTTGTGGTGTATGATGGGGGCAGAGGTGTATGATAGGGGGTGGTGGTGTGTGATGGGGGGCGGATGTGTACGATGGGGCCAGTGGTGTACGATGGGGGGCGGCGGTGTTCGATGGGGGGGCGGCGGTGTATGACAGGGGGTGGCAGTGTATGATGGGGCGGTGGCATATGATAGGGGGGCGGCCGGTGGTGTATGATGTGTGCGGCAGTGTACAATAGGGGGCAGTGGTGTACGATGGGGGGCGGCTGTGTTCGATGGGGGGGCGGCGGTGTATGACAGGGGGTGGCAGTGTATGATGGGGCGGTGGCATATAATAGGGGGGCGGCCGGTGGTGTATGATGTGTGCGGCAGTGTACAATTAGGGGCAGTGGTGTACGATGGGGGGCGGCGGTGTTCGATGGGGGGGCTGAGGTGTATGACAGGGGGTGGCAGTGTATGATGGGGGCGGCGGCATATGATAGGGGGGCGGGCGGTGGTGTATGATGGGGTGGCGGTGTACGATGGGGGGGCGGTGGTATACTATGGAGGGCGGTGGTGTATGATGGGGCGGTGGTGTATGATGGGGGGCGGAGATGTACGATGGGGTAGAGGTGCATGATAGGGGCGATGGTGTATGATGGGGTGGCGGTGTATGATGGGGGCGGCGATGTACGATGGGAGGGCGGTGGTATACTATGGAGGGCGGTGGTGTATGATGGGGGGCGATGGTGTATGATGGGGGGTGGTGGTGTATGATGGGCGCGGTGGTGTACAATGGGGGTCTGCGGTATATGATGGGCGGCGGCGGTGTATGAGGGGGGGGTGATAGTGTATGATGGGGTGGCGGTGTACAATGGGGTCGGCGGTAGTGTATGATGAGTACAATGGGGGGTGCGGCATCAGTTCGGGTCTTATAGGATTTTCTGCTTCCGTGCAAATGAAACTTCAGACTGTAAAGTGAAAAGTTCTGCAGATTTATTACATAATTTGTGTCTCAGTTCCTCAGAATGTTCAAGATTTCTGCCGACTGTCAGTGACTGGAAACATGGAGCCGATACAGACCTATTACTATGAGTTTATCCAGTCTAGAGCAGCACAGATCTCCTGTTCTGATGGGTTGTTACAGTGTATCAGCGCAGCCACAATCTATTAGTCTGGAGAACAGGGGTGAAGTATAGATTGGATACAATTGTAACAAACTGCTCAGTGTGATTCTTTTCTTAAAGGGGATGTTGTTCTATGAATTAGATAACAATGTTTCCCATCCAGGCTTCCTCCAGGAACTACAGAACTACAACTCCCAGCAGGCATAGACAGCTGAGACTTAAATGAAGGTCCTAGATGAGTGAATATCTAAAGAGCAAGAAGATCTCTGGTGTCTGCATTATAGTAGTTATATTCTTGTATATAGGAGCAGTATTATAGTAGTTATATTCTTGTATATAGGAGGCAGTATTGTAGTAGTTATATTCTTGTATATAGGAGCAGTATTATAGTAGTTCTATTCTTGTATATAGGGGGCAGTATTATAGTAGTTATATTCTTGTATATAGGAGCAGTATTATAGTAGTTATATTCTTGTATATAGGAGGCAGTATTATAGTAGTTATATTCTTGTATATAGGAGCAGTATTATAGTAGTTATATTCTTGTATATAGGAGCAGTATTATAGTAGTTATATTCTTGTATATTGGAGCAGTATTATAGTAGTTATATTCTTGTATATTGGAGCAGTATTATAGTAATTATATTCTTGTATATAGGAGCAGTATTATAGTAGTTATATCTTTGTATATAGGAGGCAGTATTATAGTAGTTATATTCTTGTATATTGGAGCAGTATTATAGTAGTTATATTCTTGTATATAGGAGCAGTATTATAGTAGTTATATTCTTGTATATAGGAGCAGTATTATAGTAGTTATATTCTTGTATATAGTAACAGTATTATAGTAGTTATATTCTTGTATATAGGAGCAGTATTATAGTAGTTATGAATTCAGGTAGAAAAGCAGACATGGCCGCACATCTACAATCTTGTATAATGATCTGATTGCTTCTCAGCATAATATCAAAAACTAACAGGTTGTTATTATACATTTTTGATCAAAAAGTACAAGCCCACTCGCCACGTCAAGGCCACCTATTTAGATTGGGTCCCTAACGTCCCTAGCATAAAATGGCGCAGCACCGGGCAGCGACCACCACCGCCGCGACACCAATGCCCACAGGGGGGGAAACGACCCACCGGCAGAGCAGCCCCAATGCCACTCAAACCAGTCTATGGGCCGCACCTCCCAGCAGACACGGCGCCACGGCAGCAACGGACACCGCACAGCACCACACCAGTGTGAACAAGGTGTAACAGCTCACTTACCATGTGCTCCCAGTCAGACTGGGAGGCTGCTAGGAAAGAAATGGCCCATGTTTAGCTAATTACTACTAATATAGGGTTAGGCTGAGGGGGTGGGGCGCCGTGTCTGCGGGGGGGTGCGGCCCATAGACTGGTTTGAGTGGCATTGGGGCTGCTCTGCCGGTGGGTCGTTTCCCCCCCTGTGGGCATTGGTGTCGCGGCGGTGGTGGTCGCCGCCCGGTGCTGCGCCATTTTATGCTAGGGACGTTAGGGACCCAATCTAAATAGGTGGCCTTGACGTGGCGAGTGGACTTGTACTTTTTGATCAAAAATGTATAATAACAACCTGTTAGTTTTTGATATTATGCTGAGAAGCAATCAGATCATTATACAAGATTGTAGATGTGCACCATGTCTGTTTTCTACCCAAATTCACATTATAGTAGTTATATTCTTGTATATAGGAGGCAGTATTATAGTAGTTATATTCTTGTATATAGGAGGCAGTATTATAGTAGTTATATTCTTGTATATAGGAGCAGTATTATAGTAGTTATATTCTTGTATATAGGAGCAGTATTATAGTAGCTATATTCTTGTATATAGGAGCAGTATTATAGTAGCTATATTCTTGTATATAGGAGCAGTATTATAGTAGCTATATTCTTGTATATAGGAGCAGTATTATAGTAGTTATATTCTTGTATATAGGAGCAGTATTATAGTAGTTATATTCTTGTATATAGGAGCAGTATTATAGTAGTTATATTCTTGTATATAGGAGCAGTATTATAGTAGATATATTCTTGTATATAGGAGGCAGTATTATAGTAGTTATATTCTTGTATATTGGAGCAGTATTATAGTAATTATATTCTTGTATATAGGAGCAGTATTATAGTAGCTATATTCTTGTATATAGGAGCAGTATTATAGTAGTTATATTCTTGTATATAGGAGCAGTATTATAGTAGTTATATTCTTGTATATAGGAGCAGTATTATAGTAGTTATATTCTTGTATATAGGAGCAGTATTATAGTAGTTATATTCTTGTATATAGGAGCAGTATTATAGTAGTTATATTCTTGTATATAGGAGCAGTATTATAGTAGTTATATTCTTGTATATAGGAGCAGTATTATAGTAGTTATATTCTTGTATATAGGAGCAGTATTATAGTAGATATATTCTTGTATATAGGAGCAGTATTATAGTAGTTATATTCTTGTATATTGGAGCAGTATTATAGTAGTTATATTCTTGTATATAGGAGAAGTATTATAGTAGTTATATTCTTGTATATAGGAGGCAGTATTATAGTAGTTATATTCTTGTATATTGGAGCAGTATTATAGTAGTTATATTCTTGTATATAGGAGCAGTATTATAGTAGTTATATTCTTGTATATAGGAGCAGTATTATAGTAGTTATATTCTTGTACATAGAAGGTAGTATTATAGTAGTTATATTCTTGTATATAGGAGGCAGTATTATAGTAGTTATATTCTTGTATATAGGAGCAGTATTATAGTAGTAATATTCTTGTATATAGGAGCAGTATTATAGTAGTTATATTCTTGTATATAGGAGCAGTATTATAGTAGTTATATTCTTGTACACAGGGGACAGTATTATAATAGTTAAATTCTTGTACACAGGGGCAGTATTATAGAAGTAATATTATTGTACTGAGATTATTGTTGTTATTATATTTATTAGGGAATGTAGAATCTAATAATATAATAGTATTATTTTTCCATTATATAATGTCAGAACTAATACACATAGAAATATCTTCTGTCCTCACAGAGGACTACATAAGAAATATCAGAACTCTGAGCATCCTGTAATTTCATAGGGAAGAATAGCCCAGCATGTGATCTGTTATTTCTCAGATTATCCCCAGAGAAGACGGATGGCGTGACTGGCGCACAAAATGCATCGCTTCTACCGGTTGCTGCTGCTGCTGAAATGCCATAATGGCAGCTTGAAAAGAGACTTCATAATATAAGTGTCCCTGTTCCCAAACATCCATCCTCTCCTCCCCCATCATCCGGTATAAGTCAGACACAAGTGCGGTATACGTGATCTGTTCACCTCTCTACTAAGCGCCATTCATCCCCTTCCACTGGACGCAGTGTATATACCTTTTATACCTTTATACACATGCACTTTTGTTTCCTTTCTGATATTATGTCCATGTTTTGATCTTACTGAAGCTGAACGGAGTAAACTGCTTGGATGAGCCGCGGTTCTGGTCTGCGCCAAACATGTACAGTCGTCTATTTACTGACACGTATAAAGCTTCAGAGCAGACGACGAGCATTGAAACGTATTAATCCATAATGCCCTGTTATTGGAGAGAGGCCGCACCGTGCAGGATCGTCTTTTATCTACATTAGTTCATTAGATTTATGTTAAGGATTAGGGCAGAACCCTGATCAAGTCAGTATTGTTGCTGTGATATGTTCCCCTATGGGGGTATTTCCAGGATCCTAATATTGCATTAGCCCATGAGAGATAACTTACTATTTTATTGCTATCACAAATTGTTCCGGCTTCAGCATGTTTTTGCAGGATTCACCCCTGACAGGAAGTTGTGTAGTTCTATCATAGTCAGTGTGATGTTGTCTCAGCAGCTTCCTTGCTCCTCACTCGCACAATGACGCATTATCCTCTACTGTCTCGGAAGGTGTGACTGCATCTTGTCTTTTACTCTAACCCCGCCCCCTGAGTGATGTCATCACCTCTGATCAGCCCCTACAGCTACATCACCATCTCCCTGTCAAATACACATATACCTATAGAACCTTATTAGAATTCAGGGAATAATAAGGTGTGGTTACATAATTCTGCCTTGTGCTAAGGAATGCCACAGGCAGAGAAGCAGACTGGGAATGGTTACAGCAGGTGCTGCAACCATGCTGATCATTTAATAGTCTGCTGTGCAGTAGCTCTGGGTTGGGAACTGGCAGGAATTCTGTGTGAGTACTGAATAAATAGCTTAGAGATGGCAGTGCATTCTGGTAATTGTAGTACTGAGCAACTGCTTAACAAGGAAGTACATGAGGAAGTCACCCAAAACAAATGGATTTGGAAACAAATTTGGGATTTTAGAACAAGTGCAGGCAGGAAAGCGATGCTTTATGTTTATGTAACATTTTTTTACGTGACATCCTCTTTAACAGGGTCTTACAAGACTTTAGCATATATAACAATAACTGTGGTGAGGATCCTCGTTGGGCAGTTATAGTATCTCCCCCAATGTCTTCGTTCACTTTTAGTCTCATCTCCTCTGACTAGTGTTGATCGCGAATATTCGCAAAGCAAATTTTATTCTCGAATATCGCATATTCGTGAATTCGCGAATATAACACTATGTATTCGTAATTACGAATATTCTTTTTTTTTTTTTCACAGTACACATCACAGTGATCATCCCTCTCTCCTTCCAGCTTGTGTGGTATAAAGAAGGCTCTAATACTACTGTGTGAAACTGGCGTGCAAATTTTCATTTATGCTAGTTTTGATGCAAATTTTCGCATATGCGATTTTTCGCGCATGCAAAAATAAAACGAGGATATTACGAATATGCGAATATTAGCAAATATATCACGAATATTCGTCCATATATTCGCGAATATTCGCGAATTCGAATATGGCCTATGCTGCTCAACACTACCTCTGACATCTGGGATTAGGGGAGAGAAGGGTCTGGGGGTCGTCATGTACAAGAACTGCAGCCCCTTCACTGTGCTGATCAATGGCTGTGCTGGGGTTCTGTCATAAGGACCTAGTGACATCATCATTTCAAGGGCTTGGGGTCTGCGTGTTTTGGGCACCTTTGGTCTTTATCACATAGGTATTTTAGTATCACGACATGATGTAATGTTGGCCTCATGACATCACTACCTGGCATGAGTGATTACAAGTTAGTTTACCTAGTGACATCACCTATTCCAAACACCCCATAGTTTTTACAACAGAGGCTAACGCTAATCATGTGACAATGCTGATGTCAATGGCACCAAGAGACATTATTAATTCTAGACCTGGACCTCAGGATGTCCTCACTGCTCCTCATATATGATGTCATAGTGACCTGGTGACATCATCATTCTAGACCTGGATCTCAGGATGTCCTCACAGCTCCTCATATATGATGTCATAGTGACCTGGTGACATCATCATTCTAGACCTGGATCTCAGGATGTCCTCACGGCTCCTCATATATGATGTCATAGTGACCTGGTGACATCATTATTCTAGTCCTGGACCTCAGGATGTCCTGACGGCTCCTCATATATGATGTCATAGTGACCTGGTGACATCATTATTCTAGACCTGGATCTCAGGATGTCCTCACGGCTCCTCTTATATGATGTCATAGTGACCTGGTGACATCATTATTCTAGACCTGGACCTCAGGATGACCTCACAGCTCCTCTTATATGATGTCATAGTGACCTGGTGACATCATTATTGTAGTCCTGGACCTCAGGATATCCTCACGGCTCCTCATATATGATGTCATAGTGACCTGGTGACATCATTATTCTAGTCCTGGATCTCAGGATGTCCTCACAGCTCCTCATATATGATGTCATAGTGACCTGGTGACATCATTATTCTAGTCCTGGACCTCAGGATGTCCTCACAGATCCTCTTATATGATGTCATAGTGACCTGGTGACATCATTATTCTAGACCTGGACCTCATGATGACCTCACAGCTCCTCATATATGATGTCATAGTGACCTGATCACCTCATTATTCTAGACCTGGACCTCAGGATGTCCTCATAGCTCATCATACATGATGTCATAGTGACCTGGTGACATCATTATTCTAGACCTGGACCTCAGAATGTCCTCACAGCTCATCATATATGATGTCATAGTGACCTGGTGACATCATCATTCTAGACCTGGACCTCAGGATGTCCTCATGGCTCCTCATATATGATGTCATAGTGACCTGGTGACCTCAGTATTCTAGACCTGGACCTCAGGATGTCCTCAAAGCTCCTCATATATGATGTCATAGTGGCCTGGTGACATCATTATTCTAGACCTGGACCTCAGGATGTCCTCACAGCTCCTCTTAAATGATGTCATAGTGACCTGGCGACATCATTATTCTAGACCTGGACCTCAGGATGACCTCACAGCTCCTCTTTATGTTTATGTAACATTTGTTTACGTGACATCCTCTTTAACAGGGTCTTACAAGACTTTAGCATATATAACAATAACTGTGGGGAGGATCCTCATTGGGCAGTTATAGTATCTCCCCCAATGTCTTCGTTCACATTCAGTCTCATCTCCTCTGACATCTGGGATTAGGGGAGAGAAGGGTCTGGGGGTCGTCATGTACAAGAGCTGCAGCCCCTTCACTGTGCTGATCAATGGCTGTGCTGGGGTTCTGTCATAAGGACCTAGTGACATCATCATTTCAAGGGCTTGGGGTCTGCGTGTTTTGGGCACCTTTGGTCTTTATCACATAGGTATTTTAGTATCATGACATGATGTAATGTTGGCCTCATGACATCACTACCTGGTATGAGTGATTACAAGTTAGTTTACCTAGTGACATCACCTATTCCAAACACCCCATAGTTTTTACAACAGAGGCTAACGCTAATCATGTGACAATGCTGATGTCAATGGCACCAAGAGACATTATTAATTCTAGACCTGGACCTCAGGATGTCCTCACAGCTCCTCATATATGATGTCATAGTGACCTGGTGACATCATTATTCTAGACCTGGATCTCAGGATGTCCTCACAGCTCCTCATATATGATGTCATAGTGACCTGGTGACATCATCATTCTAGACCTGGACCGCAGGATGTCCTCACTGCTCCTCATATATGATGTCATAGTGACCTGGTGACATCATCATTCTAGACCTGGACCGCAGGATGTCCTCACTGCTCCTCATATATGATGTCATAGTGACCTGGTGACATCATTATTCTAGTCCTGGACCTCAGGATGTCCTCACAGCTCCTCATATATGATGTCATAGTGACCTGGTGACATCATTATTCTGGACCTCAGGATGTCCTCACAGCTCCTCATATATGATGTCATAGTGACCTGGTGACATCATTATTCTAGTCCTGGACCTCAGGATGTCCTGACGGCTCCTCATATATGATGTCATAGTGACCTGGTGACATCATTATTCTAGACCTGGACCTCAGGATGACCTCACAGCTCCTCTTATATGATGTCATAGTGACCTGGTGACATCATTATTCTAGTCCTGGACCTCAGGATATCCTCACAGCTCCTCATATATGATGTCATAGTGACCTGGTGACATCATTATTCTAGTCCTGGATCTCAGGATGTCCTCACAGCTCCTCATATATGATGTCATAGTGACCTGGTGACATCATTATTCTAGACCTGGACCTCATGATGACCTCACAGCTCCTCTTATATGATGTCATAGTGACCTGGTGACGTCATTATTCTAGACCTGGACCTCAGAATGACCTCACAGCTCCTCTTATATGATGTCATAGTGACCTGGTGACATAATTATTCTAGACCTGGACCTCAGGATGTCCTCACTGCTCCTCATATATGATGTCATAGTGACCTGGTGACCTCATTATTCTAGACCTGGACCTCAGGATGTCCTCACAGCTCATCATACATGATGTCATAGTGACCTGGTGACATCATTATTCTAGACCTGGACCTCAGGATGTCCTCACAGCTCATCATATATGATGTCATAGTGACCTGGTGACATCATCATTCTAGACCTGGACCTCAGGATGTCCTCATGGCTCCTCATATATGATGTCATAGTGACCTGGTGACCGCAGTATTCTAGACCTGGACCTCAGGATGTCCTCAAAGCTCCTCTTATATGATGTCATAGTGACCTGGTGACATCATTATTCTAGACCTGGACCTCAGGATGTCCTCACAGCTCCTCTTATATGATGTCATAGTGACCTGGTGACCTTATTATTCTAGACCCGGATCTCAGGATGTCCTCACAGCTCCTCTTAAATGATGTCATAGTGACCTGGCGACATCATTATTCTAGACCTGGACCTCAGGATGACCTCACAGGTCCTCTTATATGATGTCATAGAGACCTGGTGACCTCATTATTCTAGACCTGGACCTCAGGATGTCCTCACAGCTCATCATATATGATGTCATAGTGACCTGGTGACATCATCATTCTAGACCTGGACCTCAGGATGTCCTCTCGGCTCCTCATATATGATGTCATAGTGACCTGGTGACATCATTATTCTAGTCCTGGACCTTGGGATGTCCTCACTGCTCCTCTTATATGATGTCATAGTGACCTGGTGAAATCATTATTCTAGACCCGGACCTCAGGATGACCTCACAGCTCCTCTTATATGATGTCATAGTGACCTGGTGACCTCATTATTCTAGTCCTGGACCTCAGGATGACCTCACAGCTCCTCTTATATGATGTCATAGTGACCTGGTGACATCATTATTCTAGACCCGGACCTCAGGATGACCTCACAGCTCCTCTTATATGATGTCATAGTGACCTGGTGAAATCATTATTCTAGACCTGGACCTCAGGATGTCCTCACAGCTCCTCTTATATGATGTCATAGTGACCTGGTGACATCATTATTCTGGACCTGGACCTCAGGATGACCTCACAGCTCCTCTTATATGATGTCATAGTGACCTGGTGACATCATTATTCTGGACCTGGACCTCAGGATGACCTCACAGCTCCTCTTATATGATGTCATAGTGACCTGGTGACGTCATTATTCTAGACCTGGACCTCAGAATGACCTCACAGCTCCTCTTATATGATGTCATAGTGACCTGGTGACATAATTATTCTAGACCTGGACCTCAGGATGTCCTCACTGCTCCTCGTATATGATGTCATAGTGACCTGGTGACGTCATTTTTCTAGACCTGGATCTCAGGATGTCCTCACAGCTCTACTTATATGATGTCATAGTGACCTGGTGACATCATTATTCTGGACCTGGACCTCAGGATGACCTCACAGCTCCTCTTATATGATGTCATAGTGACCTGGTGACATCATTATTCTAGACCTGGATCTCAGGATGTCCTCACAGCTCCTCTTATATGATGTCATAGTGGCCTGGTGACATTACAAACCCTCTCAGCCTTTTCTTCCTTTCACAGATCTCGGGGTGAATGGATAATATAAAGTTGTAGTTTTATCACTGAGCTTTTATCTTGGGATTCGCTCTGATATTTCCTCATTTTCGTGTCCTCCTCTGACCTATTATAATATGAATAGATCCATTAAGGTAATAATGCGGAGCTCCACTTTCTTCTGCGCGGTTATGTCGTGAATCATTCTGAAGTATTTAATAACTGGCTAAGAAGAAGAAAAAATATGGGCAATGTTTGTTTTTTTACGTGTTAGAATGTTTTTCTACTTCAGATTATTAATATATATATATATATATATATATATATATATATATATATATATATAAAACTCAACGTGTGTGTATGTATGTGTGTATGTTTTTTCAAACGGCTGAAGATATTAACATGAAACTTGGCCACATGTTACGTATATGTCACCAACAAACATAGGATCGGTAATTTAACCCTTACTCACCCCCATTTGCCAGGGGCGGGGCTTATGTTTAAAGTCCCATGCAAGTCTATGGGAAATATATGTTACTGCATAACTTCCAAACGGCTGGAGATATTTCCATAATACTTGGTCACATGTTACTTATATGTCCACTTAAAATACAGGATAGTTAATTTAACCCTTAACTACCTTAACTGGGAAATGTATGTTCTCACATAATATCCGTATGGCTGGAGATATTTCAATACCTTGTACACATATTACAGGTCGGGATAGGAGGTCGGGATAGGAGGTCGGGATAGGAGGTCGGGATATGAGGACAGGAAAGGAAGTCGGGATAGGAGGTCGAGATAGGAGGTCGGGATAGGAGGTCGGGAAAGGAGGTCGGGATAGGAGGTCGGGATAGGAGGTCGGGATAGGAGGTCGGGATAGGAGGTCGGGATAGGAGGACGGGATAGGAGGACGGGATAGGAGGACGGGATAGGAGGACAGGATAGGAGGTCGGGATAGGAGATCGGGACAGGAGGTAGAGATTGGAGGACGGGATGGGAGGTCGGGATGTGACAACAATATATGAGGACGGGATATGAAGTCAAAAGCTTCCTCCTTTGTTTATTTTCCTCCCCAACAAGGATTAGGAAGGAAAAACCGGGCAATGCAGGGTACTCAGCTAGTATATATATATATATATATATATATATATATATATATACACTGTACATAATGCAAAAGGTTAAAGGGGCACTCCGACGTCAGGTAAACATGTCGCAGAAACATATATCATTGCTTAATTGTCCGCCCCAATTCCAGTTATAAAGCTACCAAAAACCTTTGTTTTGAGGTCTGTGATCCTCTCCCCTATCATGTCAGGAACTCTACTTTCTGGTTGAGCAACTGCTCAGTACTACAATTACCAGAATGTTTCCCTCAGATCTCCAGTCCTCCCACCCTGCCTCCTCCCAACCCATAGAACTCCTGCCAGATCCTCTGAGCTGTTTCAGAACATCTTATTTCACAGCAGCACCTGCTGTATGCATTCCCTGTTTGTTCCCCTGCCTGTGGTATTGCTCGGCACAAGGTATACTTTAACCACATATCTCTCTTCCCTAAATGTCTCAATAAAGATATAATCTGATTTCACCTATAACCTTACAGTGATAGGGGACACCAGTAGATAGAAAAGACAATAGATCAATGGTCTCCAACCTGCGGACCTCCAGATGTTGCAAAACTACAACTCCCAGCATGCCCGGACAGCCAACAGCTGTCCGGACATGCTGGGAATTGTAGTTTTGCAACATCTGGAGGTCCGCAGGTTGAAGACCACTGCAATAGATGATGCCTCCAGACCCCCTGTATAATGAGGTCACAGAGCATGTGATACTTCACCCATTCATGTCAATGGGACAGCTCCTGCCATTTGTTGCCAATGGGGCTTGCTGTAACGCATACCTCTGAATGCTGCTAGAACAACTCAGGCAAGATGGTTGTCCCATAAACAATATATATATATATATATATATATATATATATATATATATATATATATATATCTCATCATCATCATCATCAGAAAATAAAATCAAAATAGAAATGAATGAATAAATAAATACAAACATATTTCTAGTTGCAAAGCTACAGACCTTTCTACTTGTGAAACTACAATGCCCAGCATGCTTGGGCAGTCTTTAGGAGTTGTAGTTTTGCAACAGCTGGAGAGACACTGGTAGGGAAACGCTGGTTTTAGGATACGCAGGTCTACGTGGTCACCAGAGATGGCCGAGCACCTTACTGTGATATCATTGTCAGCCCCATAGACAGTGAATTGAGCCTCAGGACATCCTGGGGATACAGGATCAGTGTCATTGGCGGAGGACCCCTTGATGCCATTGGAATCAGGGGCCAAGTGCAAATGCTTTAATCCTGGATTAAGACTTAAAGGGGTACTCCAGTGGAAAACTTTTTTTTTTTTTTTTTGCCAGAAAGTTAAACAGATTAGTAAATGACTTCTATTAAAAAATCTTTACCCTTCCAGTACTTTTTAGCAGCTGTATGCTACAGAGGAAATTCTTTTCTCTTTGAATTTCTTTTTTGTCTTGTCCACAGTTCTCTCTGCTGACACCATTGTCCATGTCAGGAACTGTCCACAGCAGGATAGATTTGCTATGGGCATTTTCTCCTGCTCCGGACAGTTCCTGATACGGGCAGCAGGGGTCAGCAGAGAGCACTGTGGACAAGACAAAAAAGAAATTCAAAAAGAAAAGAATTTACTCCTTAGCATACAGCTGCTAAAAAGTACTGGAAGGGTAAAGATTTTTTTCATAGAAGTCATTTACCAATCTGTTTAACTTTCTGGCACCAGTTGATTTAAAAAAATATATAGGTTTTCCACCGGAGCACCCCTTTAAGGCTAAAGGTGGCAACAAAGTTCTAACAAAAATGATTCTAAGAATAAACTTAACGAAAGAAAATGTTTTGTAACGTCTCCCGGCAATGGCGGCCGGTGCGTCATTTATTATGTATACATGTCACATTGCAGAGAAGGTTCCCCCGCTTTGAGGTTGGGAGCTGCAGTCTGGAGGCCTTTTATTGGGAGTAGTTCACAGACCTACTACTGTTCCTTTCTGCGCTACAATTGAGTCTTCGTTCAATAGCGCAGGTGAATTAGGGTTGCCGTATTCTTGCCCTTACATCCTCTTGATCTCGCGCCGCAGCTCCCGTTTCATCCGTCTTTCTGCCGAACTTCAGCCTTTTTTTTTTTTTTATTATTTTACATTTCTTATTCCGGGAAGGTTTTGGCGAGGATGAGGAGTCGGGATTTAAATGCTTTTTCATTTTCTTCTGGAGAAGTTTTTGTTTTTAATTATTTGTGGAGGTTCGGAAGCGGGGAGAAGCTTACATTTCGGAAAAAATGTCGAGATTCACAGAGAAAGGCTGATTGGTTCTGGAGAAAAAACATAACTTTTATTTATTTTATTATTTTTTTATTTTTTTTCAAAAACAGCGCCACCCTTGTCCTTAGGTTGTGTGCGGTATTACAACCTGGATCCATTTGGTTTAATAGAACTGAGCTGCATTACTGCACACGACCTGAGGACGGGGGATGGCGCTGCTCTTAGAGAAAAAAAATAATGAATCAACCGTGTTTTTCTATTCCTGAACAACTGTCCCTTCGGCTGCTGCAAAACTACAACTCCCAGCATGACTGACTTGACTATGCATTTTCTTTTGTTAAATTCAGCTCCAAAATGAAAAATAACAGTGGGGCCATGTTGTGCTGCGCGGATTTATTCCGGCAATACATCTGCTCATATTTTTGTCCTGACTATTCTTTTGCATATTGTTCTGTACCTTGTAGTCCTCCTAGTCCTGACCTCGGCTTACCTGACCCTGTTTGTTTGACCTTTAGTATTCTTATATATTCCTATCTTTTTCCCTAGCCCTTATGCTGTATAACAGTGTTTCCCAACCAGGGTGCCTCCAGTTGTTTCAAAACTACAACTCCCAGCATACCCGGACAGCCAACGGCTGTCCGGGCATGCTGGGAGTTGTAGTTTTGAAACAGCCGGAGGGCTACAGTTTGAAGACAACTGCTTTAGTTGATAAGAATGGCTCTGGGGAAATAAGTATGTGGCCCTTTATCTTTTGGTTTCTTTGTATCTATAAGTTAAAAAGAACCTGGGATCCTCAGCGGAGGGACCGGAGTGTTTGGTGTCTCTTTTTTGGGTTGTCATAAAACAACTAACTTGCTTAACTTAACTCATCTCCAAAATGATAGCCATTGGGTAGCCATTGCCAATGATAGCTATTGTGCTAAGCCGGCATCATCCTTATTAAATCTGCTTTTCATTTTTACCTGACTATTCTTTTGCCTGTTGTCCTGTACCTTGTTGTCCTCCTAGTCCTGACCTTGTCTTGCCTGACCCTGCTTGTTTGTCTGTTTGTATTCCTTGCTGCCTTCATGGTTTTGTTCCCTGGCCCTAATTATATACAGTATAGCAGCCTTTCCTATCCCCTATCCAGTGTGCCTCCAGCTGTTGCAAAAACAACAACAACTCCCAGCATGCCCGGACACCCAACTGTCATGGTAACATAGTTTGTAAGGTTGAAAAAAAAACAATGGTCCATCGAGTTCAACCTAAAACCCTACTGTTTTGTACCTTGTAATCAGAGGCGTAGCTTGTAGCTTCTGGGCAGATGCAAGAATGGCAACTGGGCCCCAAATGTCAATATTTATACTGTTCTCTTATGGGGGCAGATGTGCTTTGGGGCCCCCTTAGGCACCAGGGCCCCGGTGCGACTGCTACCTCTGCTACCTCTATAGCTATGCCCCTGCTTGTAGTCCTCCTAGTTCTGACCTTGACTTGCCTGACCTTGCTTGTTTGTCTGTCTGTATTCCTTGCTCCCTGACCCTTATTATGTATAACAGTGTTTTCCAACCAGTGTGCCTCCAGCTGTTGCAAAACAACATCTCCCAGTATGGCAGGCCTGACTATTCTTTTGCCTGTTGTCCTGTACCTTGTTGTTCTCCTAGTTCTGACCTTGGCTTGCCTGACCCTGCTTGTTTGTCTGTTTGTAATCCTTGCTGTCTTCTTGGTTTTGTTCCCTGATCCTTATCATTTATAGCAGTGTTTCCTGTCCAGTGTGTCTTAAAGGGGTACTCCGGTGGAAAGCATATATTTTTTTAAATCAACTGGTGCCATAAAGTTAAACAGATTTGTAAATTACTTCTATTAAAAAATCTTAATCCTTCCTGTACTTATTAGCTGCTGAATATTACAGCGGAAATTCTTTTCTTTTTGAAACACAGAACTGTCTGCTGACATCACGAGCACAGTGCTCTCTGCTTACACCTCTGTCCATTTTAGGAACTGTCCAGAGCAGCATATGTTTGCTATGAGGATTTCCTTTTACCCTGGACAGTTCCTAAAATGGACAGAGATGTCAGCAGAGAGCACTGTGCTCATGATGTCAGCAGAGAGCTCTGTGTTTCCAACGGAAAATAATTTCCTTTGTAGTATTCAGCAGCTAATAAGTACAGGAAGGATTAAGATTTTTTAATAGAAGTAATTTACAAATCTGTTTAACTTTCTGGCACCATTTGATTAAAATAAAAAATAAAAAAGTTTTTCACCGGAGTACCCCTTTAAGCTGTAGCAAGAACTACAACTTCCAGCATGCCCGGACAGCCTCCGGCTGTCCGGGCATGCTGGGACTTGTAGTTTTGCAACAGCTGGAGGGCTGGGATCCTCACTGGAGGGACGGTGGTGTTTGGTATCTTTTTTTAGGTTGGCATAGAATAACTAACTTGCACAACTCAACTTTGCCCCAATATGAGAACCATCGGGGTCACATTGTGCTGAATCGGTTTACGGCATCGTCCATAATACGTCTGCTCTTATTTTTGAGCATCGATACAATGTTGCCCATCATAAGACCCCCTTACCCTTCCTCCATCTACGAGACCCTCGGGTACCATCCCTGACATCAGGTATCACCACCGTCCTTCCCATTTCTGACACATTCCATATGAATTCTCCTGATTTACGCTCCCGAATACCTGGCAGTCGATTTCAGAGACATAAAACCATTATTGAGTAAATTGCCGCATAAATAAGTAATAAGTATGAAGTGTCTCCAGCGCATTTTCATATTATATAGAATATATTTCTCATCCTAAGATGACAAACCTATTGATAATCATTGCTGGCTCCGATCGGCCCGTGGCTCTCCTCTCCATAACCTTATTGATTTACCAATATATGGTATTTTATAGTTCAATAAAGGTCTGAACACCACTGGAAGCCGCTCTGAACTTCTGTCTCTTAGATAAACTGTATTTGATTACCATGAGCGTGAGAAAAACGCGTCCGACAGGAGCCCCCCCGCTCCCGCTTGATTTGTGGACTTTCTGGGGCTGATCGATGGCGATTATTTTAGGAGCAGCAGTCTACGAAGTTCACTGAGCGGCCGATGATTCCGCAGTTACCTTGTCCGTCTTATTATATTATACAATTGTTCTGCCCGTCTCTGTCCTGATGTTATATGACGATCATCAGTCTATGGGGTTGGTTGGCATCAATGTGCTGGTTAGTAAACTACCTTAAAGGTGTTATCCAGGATTTGTATTTATTGATGGTCTTCTCAGAACAGTGGGAGTCCAACCTCGGGCATCCCGATGACCAGCTGATTGTACGGCAGTGTGCTTGATAGTACGGGAAGAGCGCAACAGCACCTTGTTACCATATCAACCGGATCCACTGCAGTGCCACATCAACCGGATCCACTGCAGTGCTACATCAACGGATCCACTGCAGTGCCACATCAACCGGATCCACTGCAGTGCCACATCAACCGGATACACTGCAGTGCCACATCAATCGGATCCACTGCAGTGCCACATCAACCAAATCCACTGCAGTGCTACATCAACCGGATCCACTGCAGTGCCACATCAACGGGATCCACTGCAGTGCCACATCAACCGGATCCACTGCAGTGCCACATTAACCGGATCTACTGCAGGGCCACATCACCCACATACACTGCAGTGCCACATCAACCGGATACACTGCAGTGCCACATCAACCGGATACACTGCAGTGCCACATCAACCACATACACTGCAGTGTCACATCAACCACATACACTGTAGTGTCACATCACCCACATACACTGCAGTGCCCCATCAACCGGATACACTGCAGTGCCACATCAACCGGATACACTGCAGTGCCACATCAACTGGATACACTGCAGTGCCACATCAACCAGATACACTGCAGTGCCACATCAACCGGATACACTGCAGTGCCACATCAGTCACATACACTGCAGTGTCACATCAACCACATACACTGTAGTGCCACATCAACCGGAACCACTGCATTGCCACATCAACCAGATACACTGCAGTGCCACATCAACTGGATACACTGCAGTGCCACATCAACCGGATACACTGTAGTGCCACATCAATCACATACACTGCAGTGCCACATCAATCACATACACTGCAGTGCCACATCAACCGGATACACTGCAATGCCACATCAACCGGATCCACTGCAGTGCCACATCAACCGGATCCACTGCAGTGCCACATCAACCGGATCCACTGCAGTGCCACATCAATCACATACACTGCAGTGCCATATCAACCGGATGCAGTGCCACATCAACCGGATACACTGTAGTGCCACATCAATCACATACACTGCAGTGCCACATCAACCGGATACACTGCAGTGCCACATCAACCGGATACACTGCAGTGCCACATCAACCGGATACACTGCAGTGCCACATCAACCGGATACACTGCAATGCCACATCAACCGGATCCACTGCAGTGCCACATCAATCACATACACTGCAGTGCCACATCACCCACATACACTGCAGTGCCACATCAACCGGATGCAGTGCCACAGTGTAAGTCTAAAAAGATAATATCAAAACTAGCAATAGATACTTTCATGGAAAGAAAATAAATATTCCCATTTGTTCCAGATTTCTTCTGTAGAAGATTTATCATGGAGTGACTGTGTTCTCATACATAAAGATCTGCCTCGTGGACAATACTAATACTTCTTGTTGTAGAGAAAATCTTTAAGGCGACAGATTTTGGGGACATTTTTTTTTTTTTTTTTAAATAGTCCTCCAGAAAGAAGTAATCGATTTTCTAGTGCCACCTGGTTTCTTTCTTGTAATTCAAGGACCCCATAAGGAGCCCTGACACATGACTGTGGGACCCTTCTGAGTGGACGGGCAGATACGCTCCACATCCTCCAGTACTGACACCTCTGTCTACAGATCCTGTTCAGCTGATCCTTGAGTCATGTTTCAGTGATGCACAATGTTCAACAACCTGGACTAGGGAGCACTTAGAAGACTTTTGGGCGCTCAGAGGTGGACAGTTCTTACAAGTAAAGGGATCACCCAAACTTTTGACAAACTGCACTTTTATTGATATAAATCCAGGCAATGTGATTTGGTCCTCTTAGCTGGCACCTTCATCAGGCGTGAAACATGTCGGTTTCCATGCACAGATACATACAGAACTGCTCATCAATTTGAAATATTCAACTTTGGTTGCAGTTTTTTCAAATTGACTCATGAAAGGTCCAATCAGATATGGTGTATAGTGGGACCTCTTATTACAACATGCCCGTTTTCTTCTAGAAGCAGCGCCGCACCTGCCCATGGGTTGTGTCTGGTATTACAACCTCATTGATAGGAATGGTGCTGGGCTGCCATACCTCACACAGCCTATGAGAAGGAGTTGCACTGTTTTGGGGAGAAACCAGCCATATTTTTATAATAATGGACACTGCTATTAGTGTCCGAATTACCCTATTGGGACCCATTGAGACCATCGTCTAATGTGTATGTGGCCTCCCTATTCTCCCCCTATGGCAGATGTTTGGTGGAGAGAAGGGCCCGTTTTTTGGATTCCATCGTGTCCATTTCTTTTGGGGGGATCTTTACTGAAATAAAAAATAAAAAAACTTTACTGAATATTTTCCACAAAAGTTGCAATTAGCCGAGCTCCTCGGCGGTTCTGTAATCATATATTATGCCGCCTCCCCTTCCTCAGCAGCGAGTGTGATAAAAGCTGTTTTTAGCTTGTAATTCTTTATTTTGTTACAACAGTAATAAATTAAGGAGGTGAAAAATAAGATTTTTTCCCTACAGAAGTGCGGCTCGGCTCCGTAGCGTGACAAACTATTGAAAGTATCTGTGTAGCGGCTCCCCCCGGTGCGCACCGCAGGGGTTATTAAACTGATTATTTATTTTTCTGAACAATTTTTTTATTATTATTATAACGCTGTACATGAAGAACAATTTTCAAGCAAAACTTTGTTAGTTTGTTCTTAAAGTCACTAATTATCTCTGTGAGCGATCGCAGCTCTTGATGGAAGATATTCTGCTTCATGGATATTCTCTTTTCCTTTTAACTAAGTTTAAAGTGTTTTGTTCCATATACATCAGATAATTATTGTGCTGGGTTGTTACCGGCACGATTGTCAGGGGTAAATGACATCTTTCTATGGGGTTAATGTTTGATACTAAGTTCCCAGGAGTAATTATCAGCTTGTAGAGGCACAGTCATATAACTAATGGTAAAATGTTTACCGCCTTCAGTAACTCCCCTTTCCGTGTCTAACATACTTGTTCTTTGTACTTTTGTACTACTTTTTATCTACTTACAGTATCTACATTGTGTCCCCTAGTTCCAGAGCTGATCCTCCCTCCTAATCTGTGTAACAAGTAGAGCACATGGGCCTGCCAGGCCTCCGACCGGGTCTAATTTTGGGACATTTCTCAGGGCGTTGTCTGAGTGTTCTTCTACCCTTCACCCAATAAACCTCATACAAGGATTTAGACTTCACTGCAGGGACCACCAGGTCTCTACCTCCAGAAACTGTTCTGTATAGGTGGCATCTGGCCACGGGGTCAACAAGACCGCAGAGCGAGGCACCAAGGCGTCAGGCAGGAGAGTAGTCTGGGTACTAGCTGAGGTCTGGACAGGCAGAGTACTTTTCTGGCAGGACAATAGCACTGCACAGTCCTCTGTCCAAACACCTCAAGGCTCAAAGATGAAGAGGTCCCCAGAATGCTGATACCTCTGCTCCTGTGATGGGCCTGTCCTTATTTTTCTGCCTTGGAATCTATTCAGTCGCTCCAACTCTCAGATGTTCTGATTCCCTTTATGTCACAAAGAGGAACTGTGACATAATAGGCAAATTGTAAAACATGTATAGCAAAACGTGAAGCTTTATAAACATGAACAGGAGGGGGTGCTAGTGTGTCAAAGAGGGAGACTTATAGTGGTGGATAGTTTGAGTGTCGTATGGTGATAGAAAACATGGGCGTCCTATGACAGTGAATAATATGGGATATCCTATGGAGGTAAATAGTATGGGTGTCCTACGCCAGTGAATAGTATGGCATCCTATGGTACAGAATAGTATGGATGTCCTTTGGGGGTGGATAGTATGGGCATCCTATGCCAGTCAATAGTATGGCATCCTATGGTACAGAATAGTATGGATGTCCTTTGGAGGTTGATAGTAATGGATAGTATGGACGTCCTTTGGGGGTGGATAGTATGGGCATCCTATGCCAGTGAATATTATGGGCATCCTATGCCAGTGAATAGTATGGGCATCCTATGCCAGTGAATAGTATGGGCATCCTATGCCAGTGAATTGTATGGGCATCCTATGCCAGTGAATAGTATGGGCATCCTATGCCAGTGAATAGTATGGGCATCCTATGCCAGTGATGGTCCACACCAATACACAGGACATGACGGTCCACACCAATACACAGGACATGACGGTCCATACCAATACACAGGCCATGATGTTCCACACCAATACACAGGACATGACAGTCCCCACCAATACACAGAACATGACGGTCCACACCAATACACAGGACATGACGGTCCACACCAATACACAGAACATGACGGTCCACAACAATACACAGGACATGATGGTCCACACCAATACACAGGACATGACGGTCCACAACAATACACAGAACATGACGGTCCACACCAATACACAGGACATGACGGTCTACACCAATACACAGGACATGACGGTCCACACCAATACACAGGACATGATGGTCCACACCAATACACAGAACATGACGGTCCACATCAATACACAGGACATGACGGTCCACAACAATACACAGGACATGATGGTCCACAACAATACACAGGACATGACGGTCCACATCAATACACAGGACATGATGGTCCACATCAATACACAGGACATGACGGTCCACAACAATACACAGGACATGACGGTCCACATCAATACACAGGACATGACGGTCCACATCAATACACAGGACAAATCATCCATTTCATAGTTCACCAATCTCTCCTACAACTTCCTCTTCTAAGACAAAAAATCCAAGGAGAAAGATAAAAGTTCTAATAATAAGTGGAGGAGAGCGCTGACATTTCCTGGCACTTTAGACTTATATTATTTTTAGTATTCAGGTGTCATTCTGAGCTTCATTTCTTGAGGATAAAGATAAGTTCTGACACTGTTGTCTCCCTGTTGATCTCCACTCACCTGCTGCACCTTTCACCGAGCCCCGACATCTTGTAATCTGGTCGGAGCTGTCACCGGGGCTTCTCTTCCAAGAAATAATACTTGTCTTTGCCTTTTAAAAACATAACATTGGCTGCCAGAGTGGGATTTTTTTTTTCTTAGTAAATTATGTCTGAACAAATCCTTAGATATTCGAGAAAAAGCATTTGATTTAAATAAGGGCAGAAAGAAAGAGCAAGAAAAGCAGAAGGTCACTGAACTCGCCGTAAGGATACACGGCAGATTTATTCATTGGAAGAATATCCGTCATGTATCTGTGCTGGATACAGAACAACAACACGTCCCAGACCATGAGAAACACTGACCACAGACTCAACTCTCCAACGGGCAGCCTCTGGAGTCCAGTGTCCTTACGGTTACAGGGGGGTCTCGGGTCTTGTTACCAATGGGCATTTTTTTCTGTTTTTTCAGCAGATTTCCAGGGGGTGCTGAGTTGTCTTTTGTATAAAAACAGGCAGAGGTTTTAATAAGTTTGAGAAGCTCTGTTCTACATGGAGTCTTCATCTTCTCCCCGTGTTCTTCCAAAATATCTTCCAAAGGCCATAAATTGGCCTAATGGCACTAATGACATATATGTATCCCCTTCCGCCATATTTGCAGCCTCCATTTTGTATCCAACTCATCGATTCTAGTCCGGGGATAGTCTACCTCTACTCTGGCATTAGGCAGAGTCAACCAGCCGACACACTATATCAGGTACATTTCCCATTGATTAGACTAGGACCTATTCATGATACTCGCAACCTGAGCTGCTCAGTGTGCAGGCGCATCTCACCAAGCCCAAAGTCAGATCAGGAGGGGGAGTATGGGTGCCAACCCCATTAGGCCCCCTCATATTTATCTTGACCTCTATTATAAGCAATTTGAATATATGGAACAGCCTCAGAAACTGGTCACTGCAAGAATGGTGGTTAAGGGCTTTAAAACAGGGTTAGATGAATTCCTAGAACAAAATAACATTAATGGATATGCAGAAATATAGAATAATTTCCCCTTCCCGTCATCCACCCATACTCCTCCCCTTCATCCGTCCATACCACTCCCCTTCATCCACTCATACCCCTCCCCTTCATACACTCATACCCCTCCCCTTCATACACTCATACCCCTCCCCTTCATACACTCATACCCCTCCCCTTCATCCACCCATACCCCTCCCCTTCATACACCCATACCCCTCCGCTTCATCCACTCATACCCCTCCCCTTCATACACTCATACCCCTCCCCTTCATACACCCATACCCCTCCTCTTCATCCACCCATACCCCTCCTCTTCATCCACCCATACCCATTCCCTTCATCCACCCATACCCCTCCTCTTCATCCATCCATACTCCTCCCCTTCATCCACCCATAACCCTCCCCTTCATCCACCCATACCCCTCCCCTTCATCCATCCATGCTCCTCCCCTTCATCCACTCATACCCCTCCCCTTCATCCACCCATACCACTGCACTTCATCCTCTCATACCCCTCCCCTTCATACACTCATACCCCTCCCCTTCATACACCCATACACCTCCTCTTCATCCACCCATACCACTACACTTCATCCACCCATAACCCTCCCCTTCATCCACCCATAACCCTCCCCTTCATCCACCCATACCCCTCCCCTTCATCCATCCATACTCCTCCCCTTCATCCACCCATACCCCTCCCCTTCATCCATCCATACTCCTCCCCTTCATCCACCCATACCCCTCCCCTTCATCCACCCATACCCATTCCCTTCATCCACCCATACCCATTCCCTTCATCCACCCATACCCATTCCCTTCATCCACCCATACCTATTCCCTTCATCTTCCCATACCCCTTCCCTTCATCCACCCATACCCCTCCTCTTCATACACCCATACCTATTCCCTTCATACACCCATACCTATTCCCTTCATCCACCCATACCCATTCCCTTCATCCACCCATACCCCTCCTCTTCATCCACCCATACCCATTCCCTTCATCCACCCATACCTATTCCCTTCATCTACCCATAGCCCTTTCCTTCATCCACCCATACCCCTCCTCTTCATCCACCCATACCCCTTCCTCTTCATCTCCCCATGCCCCTCCCCTTCATCGACCCATAGCCCTTTCCTTCACCTTCTTGGTTGAACTTGATGGACAAGTGTCATTTTTCAACCGTACTATGTAACTATGAAATATTTGGTGTCGAATATGGTGACTGATGACTTTAGTAGCAACTTTTTTCATTAGCATGCTGCTTCCTGAAACTTTTTGTTCTGCCTTTTTCTGGATCCACAGAGCTGGAGATGGAAGCCATTGATGTGCTTGTCATATATCAGAGAGATTATATATGAATAGATGCTTATATATACAAATAAAACCCAAAATGAGAAACTTTTCCATTTCTGTTTCAGTAAATAAAGTCGGAGTCCTCAGTGACAGCCGGGCGTATAACATTCCCATTTAACATACTGTAGTTACTTTTACGAGTAAATATAATCAGCAAGTTACGATCTGCAGAACGAGAGAAATGGATGAACGCTCGCAGTTTCCGTACAAAATATGTGATCATTGTAACTATCATCTCCAATAGGCACGGCATAATGGGTCATAATTACACCGTATACCCTCTTAAATAGGATTCTCTATTACTGCGCATTTAACATGTAATAAAACGCTACATCTCACTGCGCTGAAAAATGAAAATAGATTTTCTGATTAAAAGTTAACACAGAATTTATCAGATTCAAGGGCAGACAAAAATATTCTGTAATGCAAACAAAGCAAAACCCAAGGACGCCTCATATTGGTCAGAACACTCGTGCCGCTCAGTCTTAGCGTAAAGTGAAGGATTTTACTGTATTATTATAAGGAGCGCAGCTTCAAAAATATGAGGACGTCTATTGTCTTTGGAACAATTTGCTAATATGTTGTTTAGAAGAATATCCTTGGTGGCGGAACTCGTGTGCACTCTGTAGCGCTGGATATTTGGTCCCAAATCAAACCTCATTGTATGGAATGGTGATCCAATAATTTTGAACATTTTCTTTTTCTTAAAAAAAGTAAAACAATATATATATAGATATATATATATATATATATATATATATATATATATATATATATATATAATATAAAATAGCCGATATTTACAGCTGACAGCTCTCTCCCGATCCCTGCAGACACATGCACACTCGCCTCAGCTGTGTATTCTTCTATTCTGAGTACGCCATCCCCGAGAACCGACTGGTTGATCCTGGGGTTTATTCTGGTTGTCAGATTTGGAATCAGGAAAGAACATTAAGGGGCTAGTCACATGACAGAATTTCCACCTGCAAATTAAAGCCCATGGACTTCTATGGGATTCCGCACTACCATTCACACTTCTGAATTTCTGCTTGCGGAATTCCGCAAGCAGAAATTCAGAAGTGTGAATGGGAGTGCAGAATCCCATAGAAGTTTATGGGCTTTAATTTGAGGTGGAATTCCGAAAATAGAAATTCTGCCGCGTGAATAGAACCTATGGCTAGGTTCACACTACTGAAATTCCACCTGTCTGCTTGCAAAAGTTTGGTAGAGTAATTTCCGCCTCCAAAAACTATTTTCTTTTGTAGGCGGAATTTGTTATTTTCGCGAGTACTCTGCCCCCAATTCAAAATGGAAATTTGAAGCAGAAAACAGTGGCAGTGCGCTAAGGACCAAAGTTTGTCCCCTTTTGGACCATTTGGTCTCATGACCAGAACCAGGTTAAAATTCTGACTAAACTCAGTAGGGAAATTCCGGCTTCAATCCGCTTCTAATCTGCGTTCATTCTGTGTTGGGTAAAATCCACCTTCAAATGAGAGTAAAATTGAAGTCAATGGGATTCTGCAGCAAAAATTTGAAAACAAAAATTCCGCTCACATATTCCGAAGTGTGAATAGGTGCACGGAAAACCCATTAACTGACATGTATAGTTTAGTAAGCAGAATTTCTGTCTGAAATTTCAAAGCGGAATTGCAAGCTGAAATTCTGTAGTGTGAACCTAGCTTTACTCTGTATGAGCACTGCTGGGTGATAGGTCGAACTGGATGGATGGACTTTCTCAATCTTACAAACCATCATAAAGCATTGTTAAATGTTTGTGGAAGTCTCCAGACACCTGTGGTTCTGGTTCTGCACACTCTTTTTGCCCCTAGTTATATTATTGTTCCCTGACTCTGATTTGGACCTGTCCCATCCTTGTATGGTTTGAGCCCTGCTTGTTATCGGTTCTGATTCTGTACTGTATATCCTAATAATTCTGAACCTTTGACCCATTTCCTGGTTATCCCGTCTTGTGTGTCCTTGACTTGTCTGTTTGGTATTGGCCTGGCTTGTCCTTTGGTTTCCCCGGCTACTTAGTGAGAATAGGGACAGTTGCCCAGTTGGGGGCTGAATCATCCAAGTAGGTAGGGACAGTTGCCCAGTTGGGGGCTCAATCATCCAAGTAGGTAGGGACAGTTGCCAAGTTGGGGGCTGGATCATCCACGTAGGTAGGGACAGTTGCCCATTTGGGGGCTGAATCATCCAAGTAGATAGGGACAGTTGCCCAGCTGAGGGCTGAATCATCCAAGTAGTTAGGGACAGTTGCCCAGTTGGGGGCTGAATCATCCAAGTAGGTAGGGACAGTTGCCCAATTGGGGGCTGGATTATCCAAGTAGGTAGGGACAGTTGCCCATTTTGGGGCTGGACCATCCAAGTAGGTAGGGACAGCGACCAACTTGTCTTTGGACCAGGTCCCCTCTACATATACAGTAAGCGAGAACCTGCATACATTTACAGTACAGTACCAGACCCCTTGATTTGTCTACTATGAGCTTTGATCTCTTTGATGAGACTAAGTGCCCCCCTCCCCTGTCCAAACTGACTCATAGTTGTTTTTTTTAGCTCAATAGATACTCAATCTATAAATACTAAAACCTGATCCCTACTAACGCGTCCAAGAATGTCCATTCAACAACCTACAGTACAAATGCCCGTATTGTACATTTTCCATAAATTATCGCGTGTAATCACCGTTTCTGCTCTTTTCTCCACCTGTGACCTTTTGGATTGACCTCCGGCTCGGCTCCTCCTATCAGCTGCCATATCCTGGAATCTGCTATGAATATAATATCATAAGTGTTTTATGAGAAGGGGTGAGGAGTTTATTCCCCATGAATATATTGGAATATACATTAGTCATTAATCCGCCCATTATATGGATTCTGAATGGGGATAATACAGAAAAGCAATATCACTTGGACGTGTAGTGCAGATCACACGTATGTTATGTGCATATGATTTTGTTCTCCCCTCAGACTGAGAATATTAAAGTCAATCGAGCACCTTGCGCTGGCTCCCCAGGGTACGCTGTCATTTCTCTATAAAGAAGTACTTAATATGAAACCAGCTGTGCTTTGTACCGTTTTGTCTTTGAGTGTTATATAAAGTAGAAACATAGCTAAGAGTTTTGCTATTAATGCAATCTATTACTCATTAACACGTAAGCGCTGTCAACATCTCTTTTCCCAGAAGACCTATTGTGCAATTTAAAGCTACGCTAAGGAGGTTCCAGGCGGCAGCGGATTTATTCCTATATTACAAAAATGTATTTAAAATAATCCAAACAGAGATTAGACGGGAAACGTGGCGGCAATTAAAGCGGCGCTCAGAGAGATGGTACGAAATTGCAGGTGCTGGGAACGTTCTCCTGTCACAAGGTGACATCCCGCTATGGAGGAAGGAAAAATTACTGGGCTTTCAGCTCAAATGGAGTCTTTCTTGTCAGTAGTCTGTGAAATAATTTATTTCCTTTCATGCTATTTCTGGAGCAATATATGAAAAATGCGAGTTATGGCCGAAACACAGAAGCTGGCCATATAAATGGTCTATCACATGTTTCAGTGGGTTTGGGTGACTATCTAATGTGTATGGTGGTCCTCCAATAGATGATGCTGGAAAGAGAAGGGTCAGGTTAGGTTTAAATATCATCAATCCTTTTATTCTCTGGGAGATAAGTCCCAGTGAGAGGAGTCTGGCAGCAGCTTTCTCTACCTTCCCTATTCAGAATATATGCATGTTCAGCCAAGAAGAGCATTCATGAGTATGTGAGGATCAGGAAAGATAGCTGTCTCCTAATATGACATGCATGTGTACAACGGGATGAGGTAGAGGCTGTGGACTGAATGAGCATTTGGTAAATAGTCATCATATGTGTGTGGGCTTAAGAGGAGCCAGAGATATTGGTTGTCAAAAATGATATGGTCACCATAGATAGGGAACAGTGCAGCCATATTGTGATCCCAGACACTATCCCTACCTACCTGGATAATCTGCTCTAAACTGTGAGTCCCAACTGGGCGACAGTCTCAACATGGGCGTCGAAGGGAGGGTCAGAGAGGCCAGGTATACCACATGGAAACGCCAAGGGTAGAATCAGCTGACAGAAAGGGCAGACCAGAAAAAAGCAAGAGGGGCAGATCCAGGACAATGCATAACAAATCAGGGCCAAAGACAATGGAATGCAAGCAGGGATCAAACCAAGAGAGTTAGAGTCAATTCCAAATCGGCAGGCAAGAAAGAAAGTAAGACACCTTTAGGGTAATTAATAGCATTACCTATGGAAACAACCAGAAATATTTATGATCTCAATCATGTGGGCACCTTGGAATGAAGGTGTACAGTCTGTGCAGTCTATCTCCAAAGCACTGATAACACTGGATTTATTATGAATTCAAGAGCCTTTTCCCACATATTTCAAGCCAACAGGAACATTGTCTGGGTTCAGGGTAAAATGTAGCAGGTTACTGAGGAGGCATTTGGTCTTTTAAGCTTTCTGTTTGTGATGTTATACTGGGTAATACTTTGACCGGCAAATCAGAAATGCCAGGTACATGGATGCTAATGGGTATTTCCCAGTGGCCAGAAATAGTATTGCTCAATATGACATTTCAAACAGAGGGCTAACAAGACCAAATGACTGATCCATAATCGGCCTTGACCCCTGATGACATTACTCTTGGAATAAAACATGTGGTCCATCCGACCAGGCCATGTTTCTCTATAGAGATCTGGATCCATCTGACCAGACCATGTTTCTCCACAGAGATCTGGATCCATCTGACCAGGACATGTTTCTCTATAGAGATCTGGATCCATCTGACCAGGACATGTTTCTCTATAGAGATCTGGATCCATCTGACCAGGACATGTTTCTCTATGGAGATCTGGATCCATCCGACCAGGCCATGTTTCTCTATAAAGATCTGGATCTATCTGACCAGGCCATGTTTCTCTATAGAGATCTGGATCCATCTGACCAGGCCATGTTTCTCCACAGAGATCTGGATCCATCTGACCAGGTCATGTTTCTCTATAGAGATCTGGATCCATCTGACCAGGTCATGTTTCTCTATAGAGATCTGGATCCATCTGACCAGGACATGTTTCTCAACAGAGATCTGGATCCATCTGACTAGGACATGTTTCTCTATAGCAATCTGGATCCATCTGACCAGGCCATGTTTCTCTATAGATCTGGATCCATCTGACCAGGACATGTTTCTCTATATAGATCTGGATCCATCTGACCAGGACATGTTTCTCTATAGAGATTTGGATCCAACTGACCAGGACATGTTTCTCTATAGAGATCTGGATCCATCTGACCAGGACATGTTTCTCTATAGAGATCTGGATCCATCCGACCAGGCCATGTTTCTCTATAAAGATCTGGATCTATCTGACCAGGCCATGTTTCTCTATAGAGATCTGGATCCATCTGACCTGGTCATGTTTCTCTATAGAGATCTGGATCCATCTGATCAGGCCATGTTTCTCTATAGAGATCTGGATCCATCTGACCAGGCCATGTTTCTTTATAGAGATCTAGATCCATCTGACCAAGCCATGTTTTTCTATAGAGATCTGGATCCATCTGACCAGGCCATGTTTCTCTATAGAGATCTGGATCCATCTGACCTGGTCATGTTTCTCTATAGAGATCTTGATCCATCTGACCAGGACATGTTTCTCTATAGAGATCTGGATCCATCTGACCAGGCCATGTTTCTCCACAGAGATCTGGATCCATCTGACCAGGTCATGTTTCTCTATAGAGATCTGGATCCATCTGACCAGGCCATGTTTCTCCACAGAGATCTGGATCCATCTGACCAGGTCATGTTTCTCTATAGAGATCTGGATCCATCTGACCAGGTCATGTTTCTCTATAGAGATTTGGATCCATCTGACCAGGCCATGTTTCTCTATAGAGATCTGGATCCATCTGACCAGGGCATGTTTCTCTATAGAGATCTGGATCCATCTGACCAGATCATGTTTCTCAATAAAGATCTGGATCCATCTGACCAGGCCATGTTTCAACATAGAGATCTGGATCCATCTGACCAGGACATGTTTATCTATAGAGATCTGGATCCATGTGACCCTAGGACAGGTTTCTCTACATAGATCTGGATCCATTTGACCAGGTCATGTTTCTCTATAGAGATCTGGATCCATCTGATCAGGCCATGTTTCTCTATAGAGATCTGGATCCATCTGACCAGGCCATGTTTCTTTATAGAGATCTAGATCCATCTGACCAAGCCATGTTTTTCTATAGAGATCTGGATCCATCTGACCAGGCCATGTTTCTCTATAGAGATCTGGATCCATCTGACCTGGTCATGTTTCTCTATAGAGATCTTGATCCATCTGACCAGGCCATGTTTCTCTATAGAGATTTGGATCCATCTGACCAGGACATGTTTTTCTATAGATATCTGGATCCATTTGACCAGGCCATGTTTCTTTGTAGAGATCTGGATCCATCTAAACAAATCATATTTCTTTGTAGAGATCTGGATCCATCTGACCAGATCATGTTTCTTTGTAGAGATCTGGATCCATCTGACCAGGACATGTTTCTCTATATAGATCTGGATCCATCTAACCAGGTCATGTTTCTCTACAGAAATCTGCATCCATCTGACCAAGACATGTTTCTCTATAGAGATCTGGATCCATCTGACCAGGACATGTTTCTCTGTAGAGATCTGGATCCATCTGACCAGGCCATGTTTCTCTATAGAGATCTGGATCCATCTGACCAGGACATGTTTCTCTATAGAGATCTGGATCCATCTGACCAGGACATGTTTCTCTGTAGAGATCTGGATCCATCTGACCAGGACATGTTTCTCTGTAGAGATCTGGATCCATCTGACCAGGCCATGTTTCTCTATAGAGATCTGGATCCATCTGACCAGGACATGTTTCTCTGTAGAGATCTGGATCCATCTGACCAGGCCATGTTTCTTTGTAGAGATCTGGATCCATCTGACCAGGCCATGTTTATCTATAGTGATCTCGATCCATCTGACCAGGCCATGTTTCTCTATAGAGATCTGGATCCATCTGACCAGGCCATGTTTCTCCATAGAGATCTGGATCCATCTGACCAGGACATGTTTCTCTATAGAGATCTGGATCCATCTGATCAGGACATGTTGCTCTTTATAGATCTGGATCCATCTGATCAGGCCATGTTTCTTTGTAGAGATCTGGATCCATCTGACTAGGCCATGCTTCTCTATAGAGATCTGGATCCATCTGACCAGGACATGTTTCTCTTTATAGATCTGGATCCATCTGACCAGGCCATGTTTATCTATAGTGATCTCGATCCATCTGACCAGGACATGTTTCTCTATAGAGATCTGGATCCATCTGACCAGACCATGTTTCTCTATAGAGATCTGGATCCATCTGACCAGGCCATGTTTCTTTGTAGAGATCTGGATCCATCTGACCAGGCCATGTTTCTCTATAGTGATCTCGATCCATCTGACCAGGTCATGTTTCTCTATAGAGATCTGGATCCATCTGACCAGGCCATGTTTCTCCATAGAGATCTGGATCCATCTGACCAGGACATGTTTCTCTATAGAGATCTGGATCCATCTGATCAGGACATGTTGCTCTTTATAGATCTGGATCCATCTGATCAGGCCATGTTTCTTTGTAGAGATCTGGATCCATCTGACTAGGCCATGCTTCTCTATAGAGATCTGGTTGCATCTGACCAGACCATGTTTCTCTATAGAGATCTGGATCCATCTGACCAGGCCATGTTTCTTTGTAGAGATCTGGATCCATCTGACCAGGTCATGTTTCTCCACAGAGATCTGAATCCATCTCATCAGGCCGTTTTTTGGGGGGCTTTTTGGCCCCTGGAGTCTCATGTTTTTGTTTCCTTCTTCCAATGGGCCTGGAGCTGGTCACCTGCAGTTTTTAGGTGGACACCAGTGTTGTATTCCGCTGCAGTTTCCGGTCTGTCGTCCTGTTGATCATGATTCCTGACATCCTCCTCTGATCTCTTTTGGTTGCTTCTGTCCTCCCCTTTTCTCTGGATGTTTTCCTTTGATCACACCATTCTCCGTATACTCTTCACACCACTACATGAGAGAATCCCACCAGGCTTCCAATGAGATCCCGACCCCAGCTAGTCTACCCTGATGACCAGGCCTCGCTCCATGTTGCTTCAATCACTGGATTTTCTAATCTCATGTGGATTCACAATGAGACTGATCCTCAGAAAATTAATCACTGGATTTTTTGCTTCATTCATGGTCACCAGTCAGATCTCCATACATGGGATATACAATTGTGAGAGGGCTCCGGGCTCTAATGCAGGGGCCCTTCAGTGTATAACATTTATGTCATTAGTTCCCCACCCCTCGATATCTACATTCACCTTCTCAGTCTCTGCTCTTCCTTCATAGGTTTGACCGCCGTTCTGCGCTATTCTGAAGAGCTGCACATTGTGTGTAACCCTCTTGGAGGGATGGATTGGGTTTATTGTTTTATTACTATCTGACTGGAATATGTGATAAGCCAATGCACCGCAGCAGCACGTCGCGGCTCTGATTCCGTTTAGCTCATCACGTCGCCGCTCATTAGCCGCTGTATCACCGCGGAGATGAAGCTGACGGAGAGCGACGCTATCCATAACGTTAATAACATGTTCAGATGTTTATTTGCCGATTTAATGTTAGGAGGATTTTTTTTTCTTTCTGGCTTTTCTCCGCTGCTCAGTTCGTGTGTGTGTTAAATTGCTTTGCATTAACAATGTAACCTAGATGGCACTCTATAGCCAGGAGAAAACCATCCTTCATCATTGTGGGCTTTAAAAAAAGAGGCTGAATGAGAACTGTCTGTGCGGCGCTCGCTGACCCACATCTAAGCGCCCGGCTGATTCATTTCACTGCAGAGGATAGACATATTGCTACATGAAGGTTACAAGATGTTTGTGTGAAGAGGGAGGTGTCGAAATAATAAATCATCGACTGTGATACAAAATAACCATTCTATGTGAGAGCTGCACCCAGGGGCCCAATGATCCCTCACTACATTACTATACATGTATAAAAATAGAGGCTCATGACATTACTCCCCTCACCTGGTTCCCACCCTATTACCCACGTAACCTGTTCCCTAACTTTTTACTCACCACACTTGGTTGCCACCCTGTTCCCATCCCATTACTCACATCACCCGTTTTCCAACCTGTTACTCACCCACCTGGTTCCCACTTCCTAACCTTACTGGGATCCCATCCTGTTACTCATATCACCCAATTCCCACCCATTACTCACCCAGTTCCCATACCATTACTCACCTCACCCCGTTCCCACACCATTACTCACCCAGTTCCCACACCATTACTTACCCAGTTCCCACACCATTACTCACCCAGTTCCCACACCATTACTCACCCAGTTCCCATCCCATTACTCACCTCAGCCAGTTCCTACACCATTACTCACCCAGTTCCCACACCATTACTCACCCAGTTGCCACTCCATAACTCACCCCACCTGGTTCCCATCCCATCACTCACTCTGTTCCCAACCTGTTACTCACCTCACCCATTTCCCACCCTGTTACTCATATCACCAGTTTTCTAACTCATTACCTCACCTGGTTTCAACCCCATTACTCACCCAATTCCCCTGGCATTACTTATCTTACCTTGTTCCCACTCCATTACTCCCCTCACCTGGTTCCCATCCCACTACTCATCTCACCCAGTTCCTAGCCCTTGATGGTCTTTATTCAACATTGTGAACCCCACTATTCACCTCACCTAGTTTCCACTTCTGTCACTCAGTTCTCTTGGTTCCCACCTCATTACTCACTTCACCCAGTTCCCACCACTGTCACTTACCTTACTTAGTTCATACCTCTTAACTCGCTTTATCCACTTCCTACTGCGTTACTCACCTCACCTGATCCCCACCATGTTACTCACCTCTCCCGATTCCGATGCAGTATCATGTTTGGCTTCTGATTCTCCTTTTGACTCTATCATCTACTTTCATGGTGACTAGTTGCTCCTATTTCTCCCGCTTTAGCTTCTGTTGCAGCCCTACAGTTTGGGCCCTAGCTCATCTATTTTGATGTACCCGGTACCATCCAGTTTTGCGACATCTGAAGGTCCACAGTTTGGAGACCAGTGCCCTTTATCTGGAACCACACTTTAAGATATTTTTTAAGTCTGGGATAAACTTCTAATGTTCTGTAGAAATGTGGCCTAAATAGGAAGTTTCCTCTGTACAATAAATGTTCTTCATTTTCTCCTGTTGTAAGTCTTTATCAGTCCTGTGTCTTACAGTGATAATCTGAAAAACAGATAGGTTTGTTCCACTTTGATCGTTCTTTATGCCCAGTTCTTCTTAAGATCAAGAATCCTTCTGCTTCTGAGGACAGGAATAGGGATTAGACTTGTCGTCCTATCACGTCATTGCCGGAGCGCTGAGCGGCCTGAGAGCGCTGAAAGCTTTTATCACTGCCATTATCCCCTATAGACTCCTGGATCCGAGCGGAGATAAAGGAATCTGATGTATGGGATGAGCGCACGTGACTATGGATTGCTTTCCTGACCCAGCTGTCTGACAGGAGAATGAGGGCTACAACAATGGATATGGATGTTATAGAACATCACTTTGTTATGGTGTATTAGTATTGTATATCAATGCCAACGCAAGAAGATGATGTTCATCTTATACTCGGATGTTATGACTTCTGGAGGCTTTCGGAATCCATCATGTGCACAATGCAGACGACATTTTGATATGGGTCAGAACATGTGGAATAAATCTTCAATCACCATCGTGTTGAATATTAAGAGAGAACAAAGAATACACAGAAGATGGCACTCACCATCTAGGAAGATGCGTTATTCACAATGTGCAGGCATCACATGTAAAGGTGGGTATGACGATGTGAGGACGGGGGCAACCGGTTGTGAATAAAGCATCTTCCTGGATGGTGAGTGCCATCTTCTATGTCTTCTTTGTTTGCTCTATGTTACTGCTTTCCGAGGCCGAGCACCACCGCACCGTGTCCAAGATTGTGACATTCAGATATTTAGTGAGGTCAGTGCCGGATCTATTGTTCTCTGGGGTCCATGTGTTGAATATTAAACTTATTTTTATCCAAAGGCTGTTTAATGTGTATGGACACCAAAGTACTGTGGATTCTTGTGAAGCCTCCAACTTGTATTCAGAGCGGTGGGAACAGCCTCCGTGTTTGCACCATTATACCCCCCTCCCCCCATTATGGTGCCAATCTTCTCAGTATGGAGGCGTCTTCATAATGTTGTCACATACTGTGCATCTACTTAACTTTTTGGATGGTCCTAACCTATGAACCATCTTCTCACTGTAGCACAGTAATCATTGTGGTTACTTTGTGGAGGAATAGGTCTTGGATGAAGTTTGTTGACTCCTCCCCAGGTATATGACTCCACCTATTTACAGACATAACAGCAGGTAATAAAATGTTGTGCTGGCGTATTCCCTCTTTGGTTCATTATGAGGTCAATGTACATTTTTGCAATGGCTCTTTTACACTAACCTTTAGATTTTTGGGGAGCCCTTAGCCTCAGGAGCGGCAGTGGCTGTCTATATTATGTCTGTGCACTAACTCACATATAACAAGACGTAACCACTGTAATCCATAGTTATACCAATATGATTAACAGTGAAGGGTTTATCTTGGATATTCATATCTGTACTTGGAAGATTCCAGAGACAATGAATTGAGCAGTAGCCAAGCATAGCGCCATTCACTTGATAGACAATTGACCTCTATTGTCATGATCAGGGGGGTCTCAATGGTCAGACCCCCCACAAACTGGTAATTATCCCCTATCATGTGGACAGATGATAACTTAACATTTTGGGATAATACTTTTAGGTGAATGTTCACATGGGTCAAATCTGCAAACTTGCCCAAAATATCTGCTCCAAATTATGTAGATTGTTTTTGCCCTTACCTCCCACCCTGTGACTCCCCTGACCTGTCTATCCTCCCCTGTTTCCTGTTTCCCACCCTGTTACTCTCCTTACCCAGTTACTCTGTTTCCATACTATTACTTCCATACTACTACTTACTCATATGACCCATTTCCTAAACCGTTACCTCACCTGCCCCAGCATCCCCCCCATTACTCACCTCACCCGGTTCCCATTCCATTACTCAAATTACCTGATTTCTACCCAAATCATGTTGATTTTGTTGGATTGTGGATTTACTGCAGTAGAGATGTTAACAGCTGATCTGAAGAAAATAGAATACTCACCTTCTACTGCTCTCATGCCGAGGACTTCCTGGAGCTTCCCAGTACCTATGGCTTCATTGATGACTAGTTGAGACGTGTGTCCTCCGATGCCTATGATGGATGGAGGGCTCCAGTAAATTGAGCGTGGCTGGGGGACCGGTAAGCTTTTCCATGAGAGCGGCAGAAGCCTTTCGAAGGTCAAAAAGGTCTCTATACTGTTTTTTGTATTATTATCATCATAATCATTGTAGGTAACCCAAGCCAAAATCTGCAATACTGCACTGCGCAACACTTGGACTGTGTATTCTCACTTCCAATATGGAAGATCAACAACTCTAAACAAAATCCGCTGCATTTCCGTCCCACGTGACCGTATCCTGATTTTTGCAACAATTATAAAAAATTCTAAATATTAATGGAAATTACATTGAAAGTGGCTTTTCATTCCCGTAACACTGAAAAATGATTATTCAGCCAAATATTATAGAAGTAAAAAAAAAAAGAATAGGAGCAAAATATATATGAAGGCTTTATTACCCCTTAAATTAGCCCGGCGTTCAATTATCCCATTACTCAGCTTTAATAGATCCCATTAAAAACTAATTCATAATTCAATATTCTACTAATATCTAATACATGAAAAAAAGCATCGGCAGTCCATGCGCATTTTGGAGAGGAATGGCCCCCTCTTCAGCGCCGGCGTCCAGGATATATGAGGGACGTTCAGGCCTCCATTATCGGCAGAGTAATGATGGCCGTCGCGCTTCCTATTAACCGGTTGGGATGGTGAGAAATAAATCACCAGTGATTTATTATTCATTTGTCAAGTTCTTGAGGAATACCATGTTTATTAAAGAATGAGTAGGCATGTGACGTTCTGTATTTGACCGCGTTAATAGACCGTAATTCGCAGCATTTAACCCTCTGCCCTGAACTCTAATCCCCGTTATGATTCCTCTTATATGTAACTGTATCCAATGTATCCACATTGTCTCCTTGCTATTTTCTCGGTATATTGCACTGGGATTACGGGGTCTCAGTGGTTGGCGTGGCCACTTTGCCGCTCGGTAGCCTTGGGTCACAAACACTGTTTGCAGTGAATGAATTTATTCTCCCTGTGTTTGCATTGGTGGAAGAAACATCTAATTGCGCAAAACCCCACAGTATAGTGAGTGCATCGAGTTCCAGACAAAATTAAGGGCAGTGATAAGGAAATGAGAGAATACAGGGTACGGGGCTGGTGGGGACTGCCCCAGCTCAAGGCGCCTCCAGCTGTTGCAAAACTACAACTCTCGTTGGCTGTCCAGGCATGCTGGGAGTTGTCGTTTTGGAACAGCTGGAGGCACATGGATTGGGAAACACTGTCTTAAACACTGTCTTTAACGTACTGTGCACCCCTATACACCCTAATATACTGTGCACCCCTATACACCCTAATGTACTGTGCACCCCTATACACCCTAATATACTGTGCACCCCTATACACCCTAATATACTGTGCACCCCTATACACCCTAATATACTGTGCACCCCTATACACCCTAATATACTGTGCACCCCTATACACCCTAACGTACTGTGCACCCCTATACACCCTAATGTACTGTGTACCCCTATACACCCTAATGTACTGTGCACGCCTATACACCCTAACGTACTGTGTACCCCTATACACCCTAACGCACTGTGCACCCTATACACCCTAACGCACTGTGCACCCATATACACCCTAATATACTGTGTACCCCTATACACCCTAATGTACTGTGCACCCCTATACACCCTAATGTACTGTGCACCCCTATACACCCTAATGTACTGTGCACCCCTATACACCCTAATGTACTGTGCACCCCTATACACCCTAATGTACTGTGCACCCCTATACACCCTAATGTACTGTGCACCCCTATACACCCTAATGTACTGTGCACCCCTATACACCCTTATGTACTGTGCACCCCTATACACCCTAATGTACTGTGCACCCCTATACACCCTAATGTACTGTGCACCCCTATACACCCTAATGTACTGTGCACCCCTATACACCCTAATGTACTGTGTACCCCTATACACCCTAATGTACTGTGCACCCCTATACACCCTAATGTACTGTGCACCCCTATACACCCTAATATACTCGTCACCCCTATACACCCTAATATACTCGTCACCCCTATACACCCTAATATACTGTGCACCCCTATACACCCTAATGTACTGTGCACCCCTATACACCCTAATATACTCGTCACCCCTATACACCCTAATATACTCGTCACCCCTATACACCCTAATATACTGTGCACCCCTATACACCCTAATGTACTGTGCACCCCTATACACCCTAATATACTGTGCACCCCATACCCCCCTATAGCAGGGAGACATCCTCATGTTTATTCTCCTATGTTGTCTTGTAGTTTATTATGACAGATTTTTTCTTCCTGAACAATAAAACAAGGTGTGAATTTCGTGATGTTCTAATTTTTCCCTTTGATGTTTGGTATCAGGGATCTCATCAGACTCAATCGTGTCTAATACCCAGGAAGCGATTTCCCAGCGCCCTCGTATTCAGAGGTCGAGCGCAGCAGATGTCATGATGCGCAAAAGCAAATCGCGTTTATTTCTCGTGCAAGGACATTTGACTTTCTCCGTGGCGCAGACTTCCATTCGGCGGTCTTCGGAGAGCGTTCCGTCACTTTCCTGGTGTTGAAACGTAATTAGCATTTCTCACATGCAGATCATGCCACAGATTGAAAACGCATTATCACATTTCGAGAGTGTAAATAACATTTCAGAAAATAGTTACTGTTCTTCCTTTCCCTGAAGGCTCTTCTATGAAATGGGTATTAGCTGTAAAGTATATAGCCTTTTGATTGGTAGTAAAAAAAAAAAATTCCATTATAGGCAAAATGTTCAGGCCAAAGGCAAAAACAACATAAACAAACTTAAAGAGAAAAGCAAAGAAAAACCATTGAAAATGCATTTTATATTCTCTGGGATTAAATATAGAATTCTATCTCTAAGTACAAATTGTTAAGTACAAGGAAAGTTGTGTTGTTTTCACGTGATCCCGGACGCCTCGGCTCTACGGAAATATACTTGGGTTTTTAGGATGCATTAAATTGTAGGTGAACTTCCGAATTGCATAAAAATCTTTTTATTTTTGGAATCTTTGTTTACAGGGAAATTGTCTGAGCAGATTTTGTAGAGTTTTTGTGTTGCATTTGCCGTGCGCCAGAATTTCATACAAAAAAAATAAAAATGAAAAACTAACAACTCAAGACCAGAAAAAGGGGTGTGGCCACCAGGGAAAGGGGGCGTGTTTTTTTTTTTTTTTTTTTTTTACTATCAACTGGCTCCAGAAAGTTAAACAAATTTGTAAATTACTTCTATTAAAAAAATCTTAATCCTTTCAATAATTATCAGCTCCTGAAGTTGAGTTGTTGTTTTCTGTCTGGCAACAGTGCTCTCTGCTGACATCTCTGCTTGTCTCGGGAACTGCACAGAGTAGAAGAGGTTTGCTATGGGGATTTGCTTCTAAACTGGGTGGTTCCCGAGACACGTGTCATCAGAGAGAACTTAGACAAAAAAGAACAACTCAACTTCAGCAGCTCATAAGTACTGAAATGATTAAGATTTTTTTTTTTTTTTTTATAGAAGTAATTTACCAATCTTTTTAACTTTCTGGAGCAATGGGATATATAAAAAAAAATAAAGTTTTTTCCTGGATATCCCCTTTAACTTTCTGGCACCAGTTGATTTAAAAAATAAATAAATAAAAATGTATTCTACCGGAGTACCCCTTTAATGAAAATCTAAATCTCTATTTTGAAAGCACTGAAATTCCGCTCAAATTCTGCAAAACTGCGAAAAATCGGCAGTCTGCCTTTCTGAACAAAATTTAAAGGGGTACTCCGCCCCAGAAGTCTGACTAATGTCACTCCGTGCCGGATGACTGGCGATGCGGAGGCTCGTGACGTCACGGCCACCCCCCTCAATGCAAGTCTATGGGAGGGGGCATGACGGACGTCATGCCCCCTCCCATAGACTTGCATTGAGGGGGCATGGCCGTGATGTCACGAGGAAGGCGTGGTTGTGCTGTCACGAGGAAGGCGTGGTTGTGATGTCACGAGGAAGGCGTGGTTGTGATGTCACGAGGAAGGCGTGGTTGTGATGTCACGAGGAAGGCGTGGTTGTGATGTCACGAGGAAGGCGTGGTTGTGATGTCACAAGCCTCTGGCGCTACGACGCTCTAAACGAATGACGGGTGCAGCAGGGAGATCGCGGGGGTCCTTTGGATAGGGGATAAGATGTCTAGGGGCGGAGTGCCCCTTTAAGCCAAATAGCCGTAATTCCTCTATGTAGACATAACCTTAGTAAATGAGGCCCAATATATCTAGAAATATCCCTAATTACAGACACTCCCACCGCGCTGGGCCGTGTAGTTCTCTCCCTCTTATATTTTAGGATCCAGCGATGACTCACAGTCGTGTTTTATTTTCGTTTATCCTTGTACGAGTCTCGGCGTCTGGTTTCGTGGGGACCGAGCGGCTTCTTCATCTCCTAACATATAATTTTCTGAAGAAAATTGAAAACGAAGACGGAAATGATTACCAAGTGTGTGTTTTATTTTTTTTTGCTTTTTTTCGCAAATGCATCGTAAATATAGATGGCGTCTGGATGTAACACTTGTCCTGTCTTTCACGTAGCCGCCAGGTCCTGGTATGAGACGTCATTGCTGAAATTTTGGCATTGGTTGTTTTTTTAGAGTTAAAGCTGCAGAGCTGGACATCTATGGGGTGGGGGGGGGGTGCGTGATTGTCAAACAAAGATGGGGGTCGACTTGGTGGTTTTAAAGGAGTTATCTGGGCAGAGACATCTTATTACCGTTTCAAAGGACCCCCGCAATCTCCACGGGGCTGCGCCTCTAGTCTCGGGAAAGCTCTTTCTTTCCGGGCCTGGAGACGTAATGCCACGCCCCCTCGTGAGGTCACACCACGCCCCCTGCATTCAGGTCTATGGGATGGGGCGTGGCGTGATGAAAAAAAGACAAGGGGTGGACATATCTGGGCTTCTGCCATGCAGGGAACGCCCCCTGGGCACTTGAGCCTCATTTTCATAATAACAAAAAGGCTTATATCTAACCAATAGTGATGAGCGACATTGCCCATATTCAAATTTGCGATATTTCACAAATATATAGATGAATATTTGTCCTATATTCGCAAATTTCACGTATTCGTTATATTCGCATATTCGAGGAAGAAAACAGTGAGGGGGTGGGACACTTTACTATTGGTTGCTATGGATGTTGCTATGGATGTTGCTATGGATGTTGCTAGGGATGTTGTTGATAACCTCTGACAAGTGGATTTGCATCATTTTAGTTGTCCCACAAGTGAAAAGAAGGAATATACGCATATGCGGAAAAAAGTGAATATTCGTAATTTCGAATATATATAACAAATATATTCACAATATTCGCAAATTCGCGATAAAAACTTGAAATGCTAATATTCGTGCTCAACACTACTAACCAATGGAGAGAAGGTATTGCTGGAATCCTGATGACCCTCCTGATTTCTTAATATCAGTGGTCACCAAATTGTGGATCTTCAGCTGTTGCAAAACTACAACTCCCAGCAGGCCCAATATAGCAGACATGTTGGACTTTAGACTACAAGTAGTCTCCAAACTGCGGACGTTTGGATGTTGCACCAATGCTGTGGTCAAGCTTTTCCAATATGGCGGATGTGTTGATCTTTAGACCAGTGGTCTCATACCTAGCATATCCTGACTTGCTGGGAGTCGTAGTTTAGCAAAGGCTGGAGGTCCACAGTTTGGAGACCACTGCTTTAGATTCTCTGTAGAGTCCATCATTATTCTGGAACCATCCACTGAACCTTTTAACACAAACAGGATAATGGGGGGAGATTTATGAAAACCTGTTCAGAGGGAAAGTTACTGAGTTGCCCATAGCAACCAATCAGATCGCTTCTTTCATTTTTGAAAAGTCCTGTGAAGAATGAAAGAAGCGATCTGATTGGTTGCTATGGGCAACTCAACAACGTTCCCTCTGGTTATGATAAATCCCCCCCATGGAGCGTTATGTGCGGATCAGCTGTGGACACACGAGCTTTGTATATCTGATCACATGACTTTATACCACTTCACCCGCGTCAATCCGAAAATGTCAATAACAGTGCGCTGTAAATCTATGGAAGATGATTAACTCCGAGCCTCCTGGAGCCCAATAACTCAATATATAAATAGTTATAATGAGACGTTCCACCACTGTCTATAATAACAACTTATATAAAAGATCGGCCAATACGGCAAAATGCAGCCACACCGGAAATATTACCAGCGCGAGGGGCGGAAATCAATGTGTTTTCTTTATGTTTATTTTCTTACCAGGTTCCTGTATCTCGTTGTACTTAGTGATGTTCTATAATGTGCATAATTGTATGGACCGTGAAGGTAAAACCTGGGTATATACTGTATATAATATATATGTACAGCTGGTATAAGTTATATATCTCCTGTATATAGTGATATGGACCGTGAAGGTAAAACCTGGGTATATACTGTATATAATATATATGTACAGCTGGTATAAGTTATATATCTCCTGTATATAGTGATATGGACCATGCTGGTATATCCTGGGTATATACTGTATATAATATATATGTACAGCTGGTATAAGTTATATATCTCCTGTATATTGTGATATGGGCCATGCTGGTATAACCTGGTATATACTGTATATAATTATATATGTACAGCTGGTATAAGTTATATATCTCCTGTATATAGTGATATGGACCATGCTGGTATATCTGGTATCTACTGTATATAATATATATGTACAGCTGGTATAAGTTATATATCTCCTGTATATTGTGATATGGGCCATGCTGGTATAACCTGGTATATACTGTATATAATATATATGTACAGCTGGTATAAGTTATATATCTCCTGTATATTGTGATATGGGCCATGCTGGTATAACCTGGTATATACTGTATATAATATATATGTACAGCTGGTATAAGTTATATATCTCCTGTATATAGTGATATGGACTATGCTGGTATATATTGGGTATATACTGTATATAATATATATGTACAGCTGGTATAAGTTATATATCTCCTGTATATTGTGATATGGGCCATGCTGGTATAACCTGGTATATACTGTATATAATATATATGTACAGCTGGTATAAGTTATATATCTCCTGTATATAGTGATATGGACCATGCTGGTATATCTGGTATATACTGTATATAATATATATGTACAGCTGGTATAAGTTATATATCTCCTGTATATTGTGATATGGGCCATGCTGGTATAACCTGGTATATACTGTATATAATTATATATGTACAGCTGGTATAAGTTATATATCTCCTGTATATAGTGATATGGACCATGCTGGTATAACCTGGTATATACTGTATATAATATATATGTACAGCTGGTCTAAGTTATATATCTCCTGTATATAGTGATATGGACCATGCTGGTATAACCTGGATATATACTGTATATAATATATGTGTACAGCTGGTATAAGTTATATATCTCCTGTATATAGTGATATGGACCATGCTGGTATAACCTGGGTATATACTGTATATAATATATATGTACAGCTGGTATAAGTTATATATCTCCTGTATATTGTGATATGGGCCATGCTGGTATAACCTGGTATATACTGTATATAATTATATATGTACAGCTGGTATAAGTTATATATCTCCTGTATATAGTGATATGGACCATGCTGGTATAACCTGGGTATATACTGTATATAATATATATGTACAGCTGGTATAAGTTATATATCTCCTGTATATAGTGATATGGACCATGCTGGTATAACCTGGTATATACTGTATATAATATATATGTACAGTTGGTATAAGTTATATATCTCCTGTATATAGTGATATGGACCATGCTGGTATAACCTGGGTATATACTGTATATAATATATATGTACAGCTGGTATAAGTTATATATCTCCTGTATATAGTGATATGGACCATGCTGGTATAACCTGGGTATATACTGTATATAATATATATGTACAGCTGGTATAAGTTATATATCTCCTGTATATAGTGATATGGACCATGCTGGTATAACCTGGTATATACTGTATATAATTATATATGTACAGCTGGTATAAGTTATATATCTCCTGTATATAGTGATATGGACCATGCTGGTATAACCTGGTATATACTGTATATAATTATATATGTACAGCTGGTATAAGTTATATATCTCCTGTATATAGTGATATGGACCATGCTGGTATAACCTGGTATATAATGTATATAATATATATGTACAGCTGGTATAAGTTATATATCTCCTGTATATAGTGATATGGACCATGCTGGTATAACCTGGTATATAATGTATATAATATATATGTACAGCTGGTATAAGTTATATATCTCCTGTATATAGTGATATGGACCATGCTGGTATAACCTGGTATATACTGTATATAATATATATGTACAGCTGGTATAAGTTATATATCTCCTGTATATAGTGATATGGACCATGCTGGTATAACCTGGTATATACTGTATATAATATATATTTACAGCTGGTATAAGTTATATATCTCCTGTATATAGTGATATGGACCATGCTGGTATAACCTGGTATATACTGTATATAATATATATGTACAGCTGGTATAAGTTATATATCTCCTGTATATAGTGATATGGACCATGCTGGTATAACCTGGGTATATACTGTATATAATATATATGTACAGCTGGTATAAGTTATATATCTCCTGTATATAGTGATATGGACCATGCTGGTATAACCTGGGTATGTACTGTATATAATATATATGTACATCTGGTATAAGTTATATATCTCCTGTATATAGTGATATGGACCATGCTGGTATAACCTGGTATATACTGTATATAATATATATGTACAGCTGGTATAAGTTATATATCTCCTGTATATAGTGATATGGACCATGCTGATATAACCTGGAATATACTGTATATAATATAAATGTACAGCTGGTATAAGTTATATATCTCCTGTATATAGTGATATGGACCATGCTGGTATAACCTGGTATATACTGTATATAATATATATGTACAGCTGGTATAAGTTATATATCTCCTGTATATAGTGATATGGACCATGCTGGTATAACCTGGTATATACTGTATATAATATATATGTACAGCTGGTATAAGTTATATATCTCCTGTATATAGTGATATGGACCATGCTGGTATAACCTGGGTATATACTGTATAAAATATATATGTACAGCTGGTATAAGTTATATATCTCCTGTATATAGTGATATGGACCATGCTGGTATAACCTGGCATATACTGTATATAATATATATGTACAGCTGGTATAAGTTATATATCTCCTGTATATAGTGATATGGACCATGCTGGTATAACCTGGCATATACTGTATATAATATATATGTACAGCTGGTATAAGTTATATATCTCCTGTATATAGTGATATGGACCATGCTGGTATAACCTGGTATATACTGTATATAATATATATGTACAGCTGGTATAAGTTATATATCTCCTGTATATAGTGATATGGACCATGCTGGTATAACCTGGTATATACTGTATATAATATACATGTACAGCTGGTATAAGTTATATATCTCCTGTATATAGTGATATGGACCATGCTGGTATAACCTGGTATATACTGTATATAATATATATATATGTACAGCTGGTAGAAGTTATATATATCCTGTATATAGTGATATGGACCATGCTGGTATAACCTGGGTATATACTGTATATAATTATATATGTACAGCTGGTATAAGTTATATATCTCCTGTATACAGTGATATGGACCATGCTGATATAACCTGGTATATACTGTATATAATATATATGTACAGCTGGTATAAGTTATATATATCCTGTATATAGTGATATGGACCATGCTGGTATAACCTGGTATATACTGTATATAATTATATATGTACAGCTGGTATAAGTTATATATCTCCTGTATATAGTGATATGGACCATGTTGGTATAACCTGGGTATATACTGTATATAATATATATGTACAGCTGGTATAAGTTATATATCTCCTGCATATAGTGATATGGACCATGCTGGTATAACCTGGTATATACTGTATATAATTATATATGTACAGCTGGTATAAGTTATATATCTCCTGTATATAGTGATATGGACCATGTTGGTATAACCTGGGTATATACTGTATATAATATATATGTACAGCTGGTATAAGTTATATATCTCCTGTATATAGTGATATGGACCATGCTGGTATAACCTGGTGTATACTGTATATAATATATATGTACAGCTGGTATAAGTTATATATCTCCTGTATATAGTGATATGGACCATGCTGGTATAACCTGGTGTATACTGTATATAATATATATATGTACAGCTGGTATAAGTTATATATCTCCTGTATATAGTGATATGGATCATGCTGGTATAACCTGGTATATACTGTATATAATATATATGTACAGCTGGTATAAGTTATATATCTCCTGTATATAGTGATATGGACCATGCTGGTATAACCTGGGTATATACTGTATATTATATATATGTACAGCTAGTATAAGTTAGATATCTCCTGTATATAGTGATATGGACCATGCTGGTATAACCTGGGTATATACTGTATATAATATATATGTACAGCTGGTATAAGTTATATATCTCCTGTATATAGTGATATGGACCATGTTGGTATAACCTGGGTATATACTGTATATAATATATATGTACAGCTGGTATAAGTTATATATCTCCTGTATATAGTGATATGGACCATGCTGGTATAACCTGGGTATATACTGTATATAGTATATATGTACAGCTGGTATAAGTTATATATCTCCTGTATATAGTGATATGGACCATGTTGGTATAACCTGGGTATATACTGTATATAATATATATGTACAGCTGGTATAAGTTATATATCTCCGGTATATAGTGATATGGACCATGCTGGTATAACCTGGTATATACTGTATATAATATATATGTACAGCTGGTATAAGTTATATATCTCCTGTATATAGTGATATGGACCATGCTGGTATAACCTGGGTATATACTGGATGTAATTATATATACAGTATACCGCAGGTATATGTTGTCAATCATCTCTCCTCTGTTATATATATTATTTATAGATATAACTGGTATTTGCCACGTTGGTCAGCACAGTAAATTGCCCGTCATGTTGCGGTGACGCTGTCAGTTAACCTGGATGGTTCTGCCGCTCGTCTTGTCAGGTCTAATGATAAACATTATCATCATGGCAGCGACTAATTGCATCATGTATAATTATTACCCTGACACAACGGATCTGACTGTACGAGCGCTAATCAGAGCGGTCACAGCTGATAAATTTCTGAACTGCCGGTAACCAGCAGCTTCACCTCACACATACCGCCTGCACCTCACACATACCGCCTGCACCTCACACATACCGCCTGCACCTCACACATACCGCCTGCACCTCACACATACCGCCTGCACCTCACACATACCGCCTGCACCTCACACATACCGCCTGCACCTCACACATACCGCCTGCACCTCACACATACCGCCTGCACCTCACACATACCGCCTGCACCTCACACATACCGCCTGCACCTCACACATCCGCCTGCACCTCACACACACCGCCTGCACCTCACACACACCGCCTGCACCTCACACATACCGCCTGCACCTCACACATACCGCCTGCACCTCACACACACCGCCTGGACCTCACACATACCGCCTGCACCTCACACACACCGCCTGCACCTCACACATACCTCCTGCACCTCACACACACCGCCTGCACCTCACACACACCGCCTGCACCTCACACATACCTCCTGCACCTCACACATACCGCCTGCACCCCACACACACCACCTGCACCTCACACATACCGCCTGCACCTCACACATACCGCCTGCACCTCACACATACCGCCTGCACCTCACACACACCGCCTGCACCTCACACATACCACCTGCACCTCACACATACCGCCTGCACCTCACACATACCGCCTGCACCTCACACATACCGCCTGCACCTCACACATACCGCCTGTACCTCACACATACCGCCTGCACCTCACACATACCGCCTGCACCTCACACATACCGCCTGCACCTCACACACACCACCTGCACCTCACACATACCGCCTGCACCTCACACATACCGCCTGCACCTGACAAATACCGCCTGCACCTCACACATACCGCCTGCACCTCACACATACCTCCTGCACCTCACACATACCTCCTGCACCTCACACATACCTCCTGCACCTCACACATACCGCCTGCACCTCACACACACCGCCTGCACCTCACACATACCGCCTGCACCTCACACACACCGCCTGCACCTCACACATACCGCCTGCACCTCACACATACCGCCTGCACCTCACACATACCGCCTGCACCTCACACACACCGCCTGCACCTCACACATACCGCCTGCACCTCACACACACCGCCTGCACCTCACACATACCTCCTGCACCTCACACACACCGCCTGCACCTCAAACATACCGCCTGCACCTCACACACAGCCTGCACCTCACAGACACCGCCTGCACCTCACACATACCTCCTGCACCTCACACATACCGCCTGCACCTCACACACACCGCCTGCACCTCACACACACCGCCTGCACCTCACACACACTACCTGCACCTCACACACACCTCCTGCACCTCACACATACCGCCTGCACCTCACACACACCGCCTGCACCTCACACACACCGCCTGCACCTCACACACACTACCTGCACCTCACACACACCTCCTGCACCTCACACACACCTCCTGCACCTCACACATACCGCCTGCACCTCACACATACCGCCTGCACCTCACACACACCGCCTGCACCTCACACATACCGCCTGCACCTCACACATACCGCCTGCACCTGACACATACCGCCTGCACCTGACACATACCGCCTGCACCTCACACATACCTCCTGCACCTCACACATACCTCCTGCACCTCACACACACCGCCTGCACCTCACACATACCGCCTGCACCTCACACATACCGCCTGCACCTCACACATACCGCCTGCACCTCACACATACCTCCTGCACCTCACGCATACGGCCTGCACCTCACACACACCGCCTGCACCTCACACATACCGCCTGCACCTCACACACACCGCCTGCACCTCACACATACCGCCTGCACCTCACACATACCGCCTGCACCTCACACACACCTCCTGCAACTCACACACACCTCCTGCACCTCACACATACCGCCTGCATCTCACACATACCGCCTGCACCTCACACACACCGCCTGCACCTCACACATACCGACTGCACCTCACACATACCGCCTGCACCTCACACACACCGCCTGCACCTCACACACACCGCCTGCACCTCACACACACCTCCTGCACCTCACACACACCGCCTGCACCTCACACACACAGCCTGCACCTCACACATACCGCCTGCACCTCACACACACCTCCTGCACCTCACACACACCGCCTGCACCTCACACACACAGCCTGCACCTCACACATACCGCCTGCACCTCACACACACCGCCTGCACCTCACACATACCGCCTGCACCTCACACACACCGCCTGCACCTCACACATACCTCCTGCACCTCACACACACCGCCTGCACCTCAAACATACCGCCTGCACCTCACACACCGCCTGCACCTCACACATACCGCCTGCACCTCACACACACCGCCTGCACCTCACACATACCTCCTGCACCTCACACATACCTCCTGCACCTCACACACACCTCCTGCACCTCACATATACCTACTGCACCTCACACATACCTCCTGCACCTCACACACATCGCCTGCACCTCACACATACCGCCTGCACCTCACACATACCTCCTGCACCTCACACACAACTCCTGCACCTCACACATACCTCCTGCACCTCACACATACCGCCTGCACCTCACACACACCTCCTGCACCTCACACATATCGCCTGCACCTCACACATACCTCCTGCACATCACACATACCTCCTGCACCTCACACATACCTCCTGCACCTCACACATACCTCCTGCACCTCACACACACCTCCTGCACCTCACATATACCTACTGCACCTCACACACACCTCCTGCAACTCACACATACCGCCTGCACCTCACACATACCGCCTGCACCTCACACATACCACCTGCACCTCACACATACCGCCTGCACCTCACACATACCTCCTGCACCTCACACACACCTCCTGCACCTCACATATACCTACTGCACCTCACACATACCTCCTGCACCTCACACACATCGCCTGCACCTCACACATACTGCCTGCACCTCACACATACCTCCTGCACCTCACACACACCTCCTGCACCTCACACATACCTCCTGCACCTCACACATACCGCCTGCACCTCACACACACCTCCTGCACCTCACACATATCGCCTGCACCTCACACATACCTCCTGCACATCACACATACCTCCTGCACCTCACACATACCTCCTGCACCTCACACATACCTCCTGCACCTCACACACACCTCCTGCACCTCACATATACCGCCTGCACCTCACACACACCTCCTGCAACTCACACACACCTCCTGCACCTCACACATACCGCCTGCACCTCACACATACCGCCTGCACCTCACACACACCGCCTGCACCTCACACATACCGCCTGCACCTCACACATACCGCCTGCACCTCACACATACCGACTGCACCTCACACACACCGCCTGCACCTCACACATACCGCCTGCACCTCACACACACCGCCTGCACCTCACACATACCGCCTGCACCTCACACATACCGCCTGCACCTCACACATACCGACTGCACCTCACACACACCGCCTGCACCTCACACATACCGCCTGCACCTCACACACACCTCCTGCACCTCACACATACCTCCTGCACCTCACACATACCGCCTGCACCTCACACACACCTCCTGCACCTCACACACACCGCCTGCACCTCACACACACCGCCTGCACCTCACACACACCGCCTGCACCTCACACACACCGCCTGCACCTCACACATACCTCCTGCACCTCACACATACCGCCTGCACCTCACACACACCTCCTGCACCTCACACACACCGCCTGCACCTCACACACACCGCCTGCACCTCACACATACCGCCTGCACCTCACACACACCGCCTGCACCTCACACATACCTCCTGCACCTCACACACGCCGCCTGCACCTCACACATACCGCCTGCACCTCACACACACCGCCTGCACCTCACACACACCGCCTGCACCTCACACATACCGCCTGCACCTCACACATACCGCCTGCACCTCACACACACCGCCTGCACCTCACACACACCGCCTGCACCTCACACATACCGCCTGCACCTCACACATACCGCCTGCACCTCACACATACCTCCTGCACCTCACACATACCGCCTGCACCTCACACATACCGCCTGCACCTCACACATACCGCCTGCACCTCACACACACCGCCTGTTCTCTCTCATCCTGATCTGCAGCAGCTGAGCTCATCTGGACCACAATGTATATAACGGTTGTATCTAGAACTTCAAATGATCTTATAAGTAACAAGTTATACTAACAAGAGTTTGATATTGCAAATCAGCAATACTACCCCACCTGATCCCCCACCGGTGCTGATCCACTGGTGCCCTGTCCCTGCTGATCCACTGGTGCCCGGTCCCTGCTGATCCACTGGTGCCCGGTCCCTGCTGATCCACTGGTGCCCTGTCCCTGCTGATCCACTGGTACCCGGTCCCTGCTGATCCACTGGTGCCCGGTCACTGCTGATCCACTGGTACCCGGTCCCTGCTGATCCACTGGTGCCCTGTCCCTGCTGATCCACTGGTGCCCGGTCCCTGCTGATCCACTGGTACCCGGTCCCTGCTGATCCACTGGTGCCCTGTCCCTGCTGATCCACTGGTGCCCGGTCCCTGCTGATCCACTGGTGCCCGGTCCCTGCTGATCCACTGGTGCCCGGTCCCTGCTGATCCACTGGTGCCCGGTCCCTGCTGATCCACTGGTGCCCGGTCCCTGCTGATCCACTGGTGCCCGGTCCCTGCTGATCCACTGGTGCCCGGTCCCTGCTGATCATTACTTCCTGGTCACCTGTCAGCATACAGTAATTACCCAATCAGCCAATCACTGGTCACAGCAGTCACCTGACCTCAGACATTGTTTGTAGGTTAGAATCCCTTTCGTTGTTAAACTGACCCCCTAGTTTTTATACAGTGTGCTTTAACCCCTTGTGCACTTTAACCCCTTGTGCACTTTAACCCCTTGTGCACTTTAACCCCCTGTACACTTTAACCCCTTGCACACTTTAACCCCTTGTCTTATATAGTGTTATATAAAATGTATTTACATAAGACTATTACCCCATTAGATATAACTTACTAATATTGTGTTATCACAAATTGTACTGGTTTCAGCAGGCTTTTGTGTGATTCACCAATGACAGGAAGTTGTGTAGTCCTCTTATTGTAAGTGTGCTGTGGTCTTTGCAGCTTTGGGCTTCTACCTTTTTCAGATTAGAAGTTGTGTAATCTTTTTATAATCAGTGTAGTGTTTTTGTCTCAGCAGCTCCCCGGCTCCTTTTTCTCTGCTGAAAGGAAGTTGTGTAGTCCTCTCATTTTCAGTATGGTGTTGTCTCAGCAGCTGCTCAGAACCTTCTTCTTTTACTGACAGGAAGTTGTGTAGTCCTCTCATTGTCAGTGTGGTGCTGTTTAGGCAGCTCATAGCTTCTACTTTTCAGACTGGAAGTTGTGTACCCCTCTCATTGTCAGTATGGTGTTGTCTCAGCAGCTGCTCAGAACCTTCTTCTTTTACTGACAGGAAGTTGTGTAGTCCTCTCATTATCAGTGTGGTGCTGTTTAGGCAGCTCATAGCTTCTACTTTTCAGACTGGAAGTTGTGTACCCCTCTCATTGTCAGTATGGTGTTGTCTCAGCAGCTGCTCAGAACCTTCTTCTTTTACTGACAGGAAGTTGTGTTGTCCTCTCATTGACAAACAAACCAACCCCGGGGATAAGACTGCAGTGTAGGAGCAGATGTGTTGTCCGTATCCTGCGTCTACATTGAGTATAAGACGTCTGTTCCTGAGAGGAGTCACAGCTGACGGGAGGACCCTAAATCTGTGGACAGTCACCCCAAAGCCTGTAGTGTCACCCCAAAGCCTGTAGTGTTACCCCAAAGCCTATACTGTCACCCCAAAGCCTGTAGTGTCACCCTAAATCTGTGGACAGACCGGACCTTATCCCTTACAGGAGGCATCACCACAAACCTGTAGTGTCACCCCAAAGCCTGTAGTGTTACCCCAAAGCCTGTAGTGTCATCCCAAAACCTGTTATGTCACCCCAAAGCCTGTAGTGTCACCCTAAAGCCTGTAGTGTCATCCCAAAGCCTGTAGTGTTACCCCAAAGCATGTACTGTCACCCCAAAGCCTGTACTGTCACCCCAAAGCCTGTAGTGTTACCCCAAAGCCTGTAGTGTTACCCCAAAGCCTGTACTGTCACCCCAAAACCTGTAGTGTCATCCCAAAGCATGTAATGTCACCCCAAAGCCTGTACTGTCACCCCAAAGCCTGTAGTGTTACCCCAAAGCCTGTAGTGTTACCCCAAAGCCTGTACTGTCACCCCAAAGCCTGTAGTGTTACCCCAAAGCCTGTAGTGTTACCCCAAAGCCTGTACTGTCACCCCAAAGCCTGTACTGTCACCCCAAAGCCTGTAGTGTCACCCCAAAGCCTGTAGTGTCACCCGATCCTATATCATGTGATGTATGAGCCGAGGTCGGGCTGATATCAGCCTCGTACATGATGCGCCATGAATATGCCTTGAATATTTCTTAAATGCCGATCCCTCCGCGCCGCAGAGCTCGTTGCGATCAAAGGTGAAGTGACTCGACATGAGATTATTTCATTTGCACTAATGGTCTATTTTTACTGTCATTCCATCACAGACGAGATTACAAGATTAATCATTTGTATTAATAGAAGGAGAACCTCCCGCCGCCTGTAATGGCCTCGTAATTGCAATAAGACTTCTGTGACTTCAGAAAAGAAGAAGATTGAAGTCCAAGAAAAGGACTTAATGAAACATCAGCGGATTCTGCTGCGCAATTACGGTCTAATCATGGCGGCGGATAATTATGGTACATCACGTCCACCACAAATCTATGGGCTATGATGGATGGATGGATGGATGGATAGATAGATAGATAGATAGATAGATATGAGATAGATAGATATGAGATAGATAGATATGAGATAGATAGATAGATATGAGATAGATAGATATGAGATAGATAGATATGAGATAGATAGATAGATATGAGATAGATAGATATGAGATAGATAGATATGAGATAGATAGATATGAGATAGATAGATAGATAGATAGATAGATAGATAGATAGATAGATAGATAGATAGATAGATATGAGATGGATAGAGATATGAGATTGATAGATATATATGAGATAGATAGATAGATATTAGATAGATATGAGATAGATAGATAGATAGATATCAAAGGAAGGCAGCGGCACTCACGGAATACAGGTGAATAGTTTGTGGCTTTATTCACAAAGCATCAAAATAGCAACGTTTCAGCCTTCTCACAATTGGCTTGACAAAGGCCTTGTGATAAGGCTGAAACGTCGATATTTTGATGCTTTGTGAATAAAGCCACATACTATTCACCTGTATTCCGTGAGTGCCGCTACCTTCATTTGATATTTACCTGGGACTTGGGACCGAGTCAACCAGCGAGGACCATCCTGCACACCGTAGTGCTGCCTGTTTCTTTCTATTAGATAGATAGATAGATAGATAGATAGATAGATAGATAGATATGAGATAGATAGATAGATAGATACATAGATATGAGATGGATAGAGATATGAAATAGATAGATAGATATGAGATATATAGATAGATATTAGATAGATAGATAGATAGATAGATATGAGATAGATAGATATAAGATAGATATGAGATAGAGGATAGATATTAGATAGATAGATATGAGATAGATAGATAGATATGATATAGATGATAGATATGAGATAGATGATAGATATGAGATAGATAGATCGATACGAGAGAGATAGATAGATAGTTATGAGATAGATAGATAGATAGATAGATAGATAGATAGAAATGAGATAGATAGATATATATGAGATAGATAGATAGTTATGAGATATATAGATAGATAGATAGATGATAGATATGAGATAGATGATAGATAGATATATATGAGATAGATAGATAGATATGAGATATATAGATATGAGATAGATAGAAAGATATGATGTAGATAGATAGATATGAGATAGATAGATATATATGATATAGATAGATAGATAGTTATGAGATAGATAGATAGATAGATAGATAGATGATAGATATGAGATAGATGATAGATAGATATGAGATAGATAGATTTGAGATAGATAGATAGATAGATATGAGATAGATAGAAAGATATGATGTAGATAGATAGATAGATATGATATAGATAGATAGAAATTAGATAGATAGATATATATGAGATAAATAGATAGTTATGAGATAGATAGATAGATAGATAGATGATAGATATGAGATAGATGATAGATAGATATGAGATAGATAGATATGAGATAGATAGATATGAGATAGATAGATAGATATGAGATAGATAGATATGATATAGATAGATAGAAAGATATGATGTACATAGATAGATATGAGATAGATATATATGAGATAAATAGATATAAGATAGATAGATATGAGATAGATAGATAGATATGAGATAGATAGAAAGATATGATGTACATAGATAGATATGAGATAGATATATATGAGATAAATAGATATAAGATAGATAGATATGAGATAGATAGATAGATAGATATGAGATAGATAGATATATATGAGATAGATAGATAGATAGATAGATAGATAGAAATGAGATAGATAGATATATATGAGATAGATAGTTATGAGATAGATAGATAGATGATAGATAGATATGAGATAGATAGATAGATATGAGATAGATAGAAAGATATGATGTACATAGATAGATATGAGATAGATATATATGAGATAAATAGATATAAGATAGATAGATATGAGATAGATAGATAGATATGAGATAGATAGATATATATGAGATAGATAGATAGACAGATATGAGATAGATAGAAAGATATGATGTAGATAGATAGATAGATAGATAGAAAGATATGATGTAGATAGATAGATAGATAGATATGAGATAGATAGATAGTTATGAGATAGATAGATAGATGAAAGATATGAGATAGATGATAGATAGATATATATGAGATAGATAGATATGAGATAGATAGATAGATATGAGATAAATAGAAAGATATGATGTAGATAGATAGATAGATAGATAGAAAGATATGATGTAGATAGATAGATAGATAGATAGATAGCGTTGGCTTTGAGTCTTTTCCAGGCCATACATTGAATCCTGTCCAGTCATTGTCCATGTTCTCTTTGGATTAGGTTTGTGGTGTTTATAGAACAGTATTTTGCGCTCGGCGCGGGTGACATCATCTCTTTCATCATCCGGAGAGGTTCAGCCGTTTTAATCTCCTTATACATGAGAGCGCTGTCGGCAGGAGGCTGCAGTCACAGATTAATAAGGAATCCAGCCGCACGTACATCACACAATTAGTTAAACATATTTTCCGACACTTTATTCGGCGCGGTTTTACAGCATTTATTTTGTTTTCTAAAGTATTTTTTGTTGGTGATTAATTATATGACAGCGGGGGGCGGAGGTCGGGCGGAGGTGAAGCCAAGAAGATTAGTCCATAATAACGTATTATTATTACGTGATGTCTCGCCTCCGCTGCACGTAGATTGTGGTTGTTTTGGTATCACTTGTATTAGATCACATCCACACGTTATTTCACTCTACTGATCGGATCACATTGATTTGGGGGACATTTCACCCATCGACCTCATCAATACATAAACAGATATAATCACCTGGATCTTTTATTAAATTGAATCACTGCACATATCAGAAAGTGCTGGAATCCATTTTGACATCATTGTGAGCCCCATAGAAGGGATTAGGAGCCATAGTGTTGCCATGTTTGTAAATTATTTCATTTACCAAAAATCACTCCTTACCCTAGAAAAATTGTTGTAAAGTCTTGGCCACTAGGTGTCTCTTTTCCCTGCAATGTGCTGTCCATTGCCTGTTTGTTATACACGGCGCATTGCCCGGCTCTACCCTGCTGCCGGCGGGGCTGGGATTCGCATTGTGGGACGCGCCCGCATGCGAATCCCAGCACGTCACTTACCACGCTCCTCCTCCACTGCCTCTCAGCTCTGGCGCACATGTCCCCGTCTCCGAGGGCACATGCGCGCCAGAGCTCTGAAATTTAAAGGGCCAGTACGCCCATAATTATGTGAAATACCTGACACACTTCTATAAGTCCCTGCACCTCCCACACTTCCCTGCCGGATCTTCAGTGCCCCTAGCCTGAGATTAAGCATTCCCAATTGTTTGTTGCCTTGCCCGTGTATTTTCACCCTTCCGCTTCGTTATTTGACTACGCATCTTTGTTGCCTGCCTTGACCTTCTGCTAAGTCTGACTACGCCTCTGACTCATCCTTCTGTACCTCGTCTTGCCCAGTTACCTGTGTGGTCGAGTCATATCGGGGGGTAGCGACCTGGGTGTCGAATGCCGCAGCAAACCCATCCTACCTTGCGGCGGGCTCTGGTGAAGACCAGCGGCACCTTAGACTCTGCTCCCCGATACAACCCATGTCATCAGCCACACAGGTCAGAGGATCCACATCCAGCAGTGCTACTACTACTACTACCGTGAGCGTTACAGCAAGATCCGCCCATGGATCCCACTGGGGTTCCTCTACCTGATAATCCGGATATTGCTTCTATAGTTGCTCTCCAGTCACACCAGTTGGCCCAGCAGGCACAACAGTTAAGCCAGTTGTCCGCCATGATGCAGCAGCTGCTTTCTACCCAACAACAACCACAGCAGCCACAGGCTCCTCCTGCTCCAAGTGTTGCCTCTCGCTCCTGCAGTTGTCTTGGGATCTAAGCTCCGTTTGTCTCTTCCTGAGAAGTATGAGGGGGATCCAAGTCTTGCCATGGTTTTGTGACACAGTGCTCCATGCACATAGAACTTATGGTGGAACAGTTCCCTACGGTACGAGCAAAGGTGGATTTTGTCCTCAGTCTCTTAACTGGAAGGGCCCTGGCATGGGCAACCCTGCTATGGGATCGCAGTGATCCACTTACAACTAATCTCCAGGCTTTTCTGTCAGAATTCTGAGGAGTCTTTGAAGAACCTGCACAAGCTTCCTCCACTGAGATAGCTTTGTTGAATCTTTCTCAGGACAACTCCTCTGTGGGCGAGTATGCCATCCGATTCCATACCCTGGCAGAGTTATCTTGGAACAATTAATCTCTTTGCGCATATCAAGGATGTCCTTGCTGCCTGGGAATTGCCTTCCATCTTGAACAAACTCATAAAGTTGGCATCTCGGATTGATATCCGTTTCTCTGAACGACGTGAGGAACAACATCAAGAAAGGGAGTCTGCACAACCTCCGCACTTTCCCCAACTGGCACCAGTCTTCCAGCAACCACCGCAACCTTCTACAGTGCCTCCCGTAGTGGAGGCTATGCAGGTAGAGCTGAGAATCTATGTCTCTACTGCGCCAGTGCAGACCACTTCCTCAGAGATTGTCCTCTGCGTCCACTGTCACAGGGAAACGCTCCCACCTAGGGTTTGCGGGAGAGGCTTCGCTAGGAGTGAATACCTCCTCTCTACGCTTGAATTTGACGGTCCAGCTATCTCTTCCCTCCAAAGAGACTATTTCCTTTCTTGCCTTCCTGGACTCTGGTTACGTGGGAAACTTTATCGATGCCTTCTTAGTACTAAGGTGTCGGTGTCTCACCTTCTGAAGCCTTTGTACATCTCTTCGGTCAACAGAGAAAATCTGGACTGTACTGTGTTAATCCGCACGGAACCCTTATCTATGCAGGATGGAGTTCTGCATAAGGAAAAATTGTCCTTCTATGTTCTTCCACATTGTACCTCCGCTCTTCTACTCGGCCTTCCTTGGTTACAACTACGTGCCTCGCATCTTGATTGGAAGACTGAAGAAGTACTTTTTTGGGGAACCTACTGCTATAACAACTGTTTATATACTCTTCCGTCCAAGTTGATGTCTCCTTCTACTCCTCTGCCTGGTCGGCCATCATTTCTTCAGGACTTTGCTGATGTCTTCAGCGAGAAACAAGCTGAAGTTTTACCACCACATCGTCCCTACGATTGTCCTATTGACTTATTGCCCGGGACACACCTCCTCGGGGCAGAATTTACCCTTTATCTGTTCCCAAAACCAAGGCCGTGTCTAAATACATTCAAGAAAATCTTCAGAAAGGGTTTATCAGAAGGTCATACTCCCCTGCTGAAGCTGGATTCTTCTTCGTGGAAAAAAAAGACAGATCTTTGCGACCTTGCATCAATTATCGTGGCTTGAATAAAATTTCTGTCAAGAACCGCTACCCACTTCCTTTGATCTCTGAATAATTTGATCGTCTGCATGGAGCGAAGATCTTCTCCACACTTGACCTTTGTGGGGCCTAAAATTTGACCCACATACGTGAAGGGGATGAATGGAAGACAGCGTTCATTACTCATGATGGCCCCAGCATACGTATTTTTCTACATACGATGGCCTCTCAGAGGCCATCGTATGTTGAAGTAAGTATCGACATACGATACTTTTTGCTGGGCCATCACTATGATTTTATTTAACGGTGCAAGCTGCGGGCGCCGTGGTGCGGGTTGCCATGGTGCGGGGTGCCGTTGTGCAGGTTGCCGGGGTGCCGTGCTGCGGGGTGCCGTTGCGCCGGAGACCTCCTATTGATGCTGATTGGCGAATCCGCAGTCATGTTGTTACGCCGAGCGCTCCGGGTCCCCGCTCCTCCCCGGAGCGCTCGCTTCACTCCCTCCGCTGCAGCGCTCCGGTCACGTCCTCTGACCCGGGGCGCTGCGATCCTGCTGCCAGCCGGGATGCGATTCGCGATGCGGGTAGCGCCCGCTCGCGATGCGCACCCCGGCTCCCCTACCTGACTCGCTCCCCGTCTGTTCTGTCCCGGCGCGCGCGGCCCCGCTCCCTAGGGCGCGCGCGCGCCGGGTCTCTGCGATTTAAAGGGCCACTGCGCCGCTGATTGGCGCAGTGGTTCCAATTAGGGTTTTCACCTGTGCACTTCCCTATATTACCTCACTTCCCTTGCACTCCCTTGCCGGATCTTGTTGCCTTAGTGCCAGTGAAAGCGTTCCTTGTGTGTTCCTTGCCAGTGTTTCCAGACCTTCTGCCGTTGCCCCTGACTACGATCCTTGCTGCCTGCCCCGACCTTCTGCTACGTCCGACCTTGCTTCTGCCTACTCCCTTGTACCGCGCCTATCTTCAGCAGCCAGAGAGGTGAGCCGTTGCTAGTGGATACGACCTGGTCACTACCGCCGCAGCAAGACCATCCCGCTTTGCGGCGGGCTCTGGTGAAAACCAGTAGTGGCTTAGAACCGGTCCACTAGCACGGTCCACGCCAATCCCTCTCTGGCACAGAGGGTCCACTACCTGCCAGCCGGCATCGTGACAGTAGATCCGGCCATGGATCCCGCTGAAGTTCCTCTGCCAGTTGTCGCTGACCTCACCACGGTGGTCGCCCAGCAGTCACAACAGATAGCGCAACAAGGCCAACAGCTGTCTCAACTGACCGTTATGCTACAACAGTTGCTACCACAGCTTCAGCAGTCATCTCCTCCGCCAGCTCCTGCACCTCCTCCGCAGCGAGTGGCCGCTCCTGGGATACGCTTATCCTTGCCGGATAAATTTGATGGGGACTCTAAGTTTTGCCGTGGCTTTCTTTCCCAATGTTCCCTGCATCTGGAGATGATGTCGGACCTGTTTCCCACTGAAAGGTCTAAGGTGGCTTTCGTAGTCAGTCTTCTGTCCGGAAAAGCCCTGTCATGGGCCACACCGCTCTGGGACCGCAATGACCCCGTCACTGCCTCTGTACACTCCTTCTTCTCGGAAATCCGAAGTGTCTTTGAGGAACCTGCCCGAGCCTCTTCTGCTGAGACTGCCCTGTTGAACCTGGTCCAGGGTAATTCTTCCGTTGGCGAGTATGCCGTACAATTCCGTACACTTGCTTCAGAATTGTCCTGGAATAATGAGGCCCTCTGCGCGACCTTCAAAAAAGGCCTATCCAGCAACATTAAAGATGTTCTGGCCGCACGAGAAATTCCTGCTAATCTACATGAACTTATTCACCTAGCCACTCGCATTGACATGCGTTTTTCTGAAAGGCGTCAGGAACTCCGCCAAGATATGGACTCTGTTCGCACGAGGCGTTTCGTCTCCTCGGCTCCTCTCTCCTCTGGTCCCCTGCAATCTGTTCCTGTGCCTCCCGCCGTGGAGGCTATGCAGGTCGACCGGTCTCGCCTGACACCTCAAGAGAGGACACGACGCCGTATGGAGAACCTCTGCCTGTACTGTGCTAGTACCGAACACTTCCTGAGGGATTGTCCTATCCGTCCTCCCCGCCTGGAAAGACGTACGCTGACTCCGCACAAAGGTGAGACAGTCCTTGATGTCTACTCTGCTTCTCCACGTCTTACTGTGCCTGTGCGGATGTCTGCCTCTGCCTTCTCCTTCTCTACAGTGGCCTTCTTGGACTCTGGATCTGCAGGAAATTTTATTTTGGCCTCTCTCGTCAACAGGTTCAACATCCCAGTGACCAGTCTCGCCAGACCCCTCTACATCAATTGTGTAAATAATGAAAGATTGGACTGTACCATACGTTTCCGCACGGAGCCCCTTCTTATGAGCATCGGATCTCATCATGAGAGGATTGAACTTTTGGTCCTTCCCAATTGCACCTCGGAGATTCTCCTTGGACTTCCCTGGCTTCAACTTCATTCCCCAACCCTGGATTGGTCCACTGGGGAGATCAAGAGTTGGGGGTCCTCTTGTTCCAAGAACTGTCTAAAACCGGTTCCCAGTAACCCTTGCCGTAACTCTGTGGTTCCTCCAGTAACCGGTCTCCCTAAGGCCTATATGGACTTCGCGGATGTTTTCTGCAAAAAACAAGCTGAGACTCTACCTCCTCACAGGCCTTATGATTGCCCTATCGACCTCCTCCCGGGTACTACTCCACCCCGGGGCAGAATTTATCCTCTCTCTGCCCCAGAGACTCTTGCCATGTCCGAATACGTCCAGGAGAATCTAAAAAAGGGCTTTATCCGTAAATCCTCCTCTCCTGCCGGAGCCGGATTTTTCTTTGTGTCCAAAAAAGATGGCTCCCTACGTCCTTGCATTGACTACCGCGGTCTTAATAAAATCACGGTTAAGAACCGCTACCCCTTACCCCTCATCTCTGAACTCTTTGATCGCCTCCAAGGTGCCCACATCTTCACTAAATTGGACTTAAGAGGCGCCTATAACCTCATCCGCATCAGAGAGGGGGACGAGTGGAAAACGGCATTTAACACCAGAGATGGACACTTTGAGTATCTGGTCATGCCCTTTGGACTGTGCAATGCCCCTGCCGTCTTCCAAGACTTTGTCAATGAAATTTTTCGTGATCTGTTATACTCCTGTGTTGTGGTATATCTGGACGATATCCTAATTTTTTCTGCCAATCTAGAAGAACACCGCCAGCATGTCCGTATGGTTCTTCAGAGACTTCGTGACAACCAACTCTATGCCAAAATTGAGAAATGTCTGTTTGAATGCCAATCTCTTCCTTTTCTAGGATATTTGGTCTCTGGCCAGGGACTACAGATGGATCCAGACAAACTCTCTGCCGTCTTAAATTGGCCACGCCCCTCCGGACTCCGTGCTATCCAACGCTTTTTGGGGTTCGCCAATTATTACAGGCAATTTATTCCACATTTTTCTACCATTGTGGCTCCTATCGTGGCTTTAACCAAAAAAAATGCTGATCCCAAGTCCTGGCCTCCTCAAGCAGAAGACTCCTTTAAACGACTCAAGTCTGCCTTTTCTTCGGCTCCCGTGCTCTCCAGACCTGACCCTTCCAAACCCTTCCTATTGGAGGTTGATGCCTCCTCAGTAGGAGCTGGAGCTGGAGCTGTTCTTCTACAAAAAAATTCTTCCGGGCATGCTGTCACTTGTGGTTTTTTCTCTAGGACCTTCTCTCCAGCGGAGAGGAACTACTCCATCGGGGATCGAGAGCTTCTAGCCATTAAATTAGCACTTGAGGAATGGAGGCATCTGCTGGAGGGATCAAGATTTCCTGTTATTATCTACACCGACCACAAGAACCTCTCCTACCTCCAGTCGGCCCAACGGCTGAATCCTCGCCAGGCCCGGTGGTCTCTGTTCTTTGCCCGATTTAATTTTGAGATTCACTTTCGTCCTGCCGATAAGAACATTAGGGCCGATGCTCTCTCTCGTTCCTCGGATGCCTCAGAAGTTGATCTCCCTCCGCAACACATCATTCCACCTGACTGCCTGATCTCCACTTCTCCTGCCTCCATCAGGCAGACTCCTCCAGGAAAGACCTTTGTTTCTCCACGCCAACGCCTCGGAATCCTCAAATGGGGTCACTCCTCCCATCTCGCAGGTCATGCGGGCATCAAGAAATCTGTGCAACTCATCTCCCGCTTCTATTGGTGGCCGACTCTGGAGACGGATGTTGGGGACTTTGTGCGAGCCTGCACTATCTGTGCCCGGGATAAGACTCCTCGCCAGAAGCCCGCTGGTTTTCTTCATCCTCTGCCTGTCCCCGAACAGCCTTGGTCTCTGATTGGTATGGATTTTATTACTGATTTACCCCCTTCCCGTGGCAACACCGTTATTTGGGTGGTCGTTGATCGATTCTCCAAAATGGCACATTTCATCCCTCTTCCTGGTCTTCCTTCTGCGCCTCAGTTGGCTAAACAATTTTTTGTACACATTTTTCGTCTTCACGGGTTGCCTACGCAGATTGTCTCGGATAGAGGGGTCCAATTCGTGTCTAAATTCTGGAGAGCTCTCTGTAAACAACTCAAGATTAAATTAAATTTTTCCTCTGCATATCATCCCCAGTCCAATGGACAAGTAGAAAGAATTAACCAGATCCTGGGTGATTATTTGCGACATTTTGTTTCCTCCCGCCAGGATGACTGGGCAGATCTCCTTCCATGGGCCGAATTCTCGTATAACTTCAGGGTCTCTGAATCTTCCTCCAAATCCCCATTTTTCGTGGTGTACGGCCGTCACCCTCTTCCCCCCCTCCCTACCCCCTTGCCCTCTGGTCTGCCCGCTGTGGATGAAATTTCTCGTGACCTTTCCATTATATGGAGAGAGACCCAAAATTCTCTCTTACAGGCTTCTTCACGCATGAAGAGGTTCGCGGATAAGAAAAGAAGAGCTCCCCCCGTTTTTTCCCCTGGAGACAAGGTATGGCTCTCCGCTAAATATGTCCGCTTCCGTGTCCCTAGCTACAAGTTGGGACCACGCTATCTTGGTCCTTTCAAAATTTTGTGTCAAATTAATCCTGTCTCTTATAAACTTCTTCTTCCTCCTTCTCTTCGTATCCCTAATGCCTTTCACGTCTCTCTTCTCAAACCACTCATCCTCAACCGTTTTTCTCCCAAATCTGTTCCTCCCACTCCTGTTTCCGGCTCCTCGGACGTCTTCTCGGTCAAGGAAATTTTGGCTGCCAAAAAGGTCAGAGGGAAAAATTTTTTTTTAGTAGACTGGGAGGGTTGTGGTCCTGAAGAGAGATCCTGGGAACCTGAGGACAACATCCTTGACAAAAGTCTGCTCCTCAGGTTCTCAGGCTCCAAGAAGAGGGGGAGACCCAAGGGGGGGGGTACTGTTACGCCGAGCGCTCCGGGTCCCCGCTCCTCCCCGGAGCGCTCGCTTCACTCCCTCCGCTGCAGCGCTCCGGTCACGTCCTCTGACCCGGGGCGCTGCGATCCTGCTGCCAGCCGGGATGCGATTCGCGATGCGGGTAGCGCCCGCTCGCGATGCGCACCCCGGCTCCCCTACCTGACTCGCTCCCCATCTGTTCTGTCCCGGCGCGCGCGGCCCCGCTCCCTAGGGCGCGCGCGCGCCGGGTCTCTGCGATTTAAAGGGCCACTGCGCCGCTGATTGGCGCAGTGGTTCCAATTAGGGTTTTCACCTGTGCACTTCCCTATATTACCTCACTTCCCTTGCACTCCCTTGCCGGATCTTGTTGCCTTAGTGCCAGTGAAAGCGTTCCTTGTGTGTTCCTTGCCAGTGTTTCCAGACCTTCTGCCGTTGCCCCTGACTACGATCCTTGCTGCCTGCCCCGACCTTCTGCTACGTCCGACCTTGCTTCTGCCTACTCCCTTGTACCGCGCCTATCTTCAGCAGCCAGAGAGGTGAGCCGTTGCTAGTGGATACGACCTGGTCACTACCGCCGCAGCAAGACCATCCCGCTTTGCGGCGGGCTCTGGTGAAAACCAGTAGTGGCTTAGAACCGGTCCACTAGCACGGTCCACGCCAATCCCTCTCTGGCACAGAGGGTCCACTACCTGCCAGCCGGCATCGTGACACATGTGATGACGTCATGTCACATGACAGTGACGTCGCCAGCCTGCGTTTACATTGCCAGCCTGAGTTTACGCCGCCAGGCCTGGGCAAAAATCCCCCCCCCCCACCCCAGTCCTGGGCGCAAATCTGTACTTTGTGTAGTTATTTTTACTTACTTTGGGTTGAAATTTCATGAACTCAGGAACCAATTACCAGTTTTCCATTGAAATATGTACTCGACATATGATGGTCTCGGGGCTCCGGAACCAATTACCAGTTTCCCATAGACATATGTACTCAACATATGATGGTTTCAACATATGATGGTCCTCTCGGAACCAATTACCATCATATGTTGAGGGACCACTGTATCTTGTCATGCCTTTCGGACTCTGTAATGCTTCCAGGAGTTCATCAATGAGATATTTCGTGACCTCCTATACTCCTGTGTCGTGGTCTATTTGGACGACATTCTCATCTACTCGCCCAATGTACAGACTCATCGCTCACACCTCCGCCAAGTCCTTCAATGTCTCAGAGACAATCATCTCTATGCAAAACTTGAGAAGTGTACTTTTGAAAAAAAACAGTCTAACTTTCTGGGCTACATAGTTACTAGTCAAGGTCTTCAAATGGACCCTGACAAGTTGTCTGCTGTTCTAGACTGGCCACAACCTTCCGGCTTAAATGCTATACAGTGTTTCCTCGGTTTTGCCAATTACTATCGGCAATTTATTCCTCATTACTGAACCTTGGTAGCGCCTATTGTCTCCCTCACCCAGATGACCTCTAATCCTAAGGTTTGGACTCCAGAGGCTGAAGAAGCTTTCAAAAAGCTAAATCTGCCTTTGCTTCAGCCCCGGTGTTATTAGACCTGATCCTAGCAAGCCGTTTCTTTTGGAGGTGGATGCTTCTTCAGTCGAAGTCGGTGCTGTTTTGACGCTGAAGTCTTCTAAAGTAAGAACTGTAACTTGCAGATTTTTCTCTAAGAACTTCTCTCCTGCGGAAAAGAATTATACCATTGGAGATCGCAAGCTTTTGGCTATAAAGTTGGCTTTGGAAGAATGGTGTCATTTCTTGGGGGGGGGGGGGGGGGCTCTGTACATCCGGTTTCTATTTATTCTTACCATAAGAACCTGCTTTATCTACAGACTGCACATCGTCTCAACCCTCGACACGCCCATTGGTCTCTTTTTCTATATCCACTTCCGTCACACAGTGAAGAATTTACGAGCTGACACTCTTTCTAGATCTTCTGAAGTTCATGACCAAGAATCCCTATCTCAACATATTATTCCCTCTAAATGTCTCGTCTCTGCAGCACCTGCAAGTCTGCAGCACCTGCCTTCTGGAAAGACTTAAGTGTCTCCCCGTCTAAGACTCCGAGTCTTGAAATGGGGTCATTCCTCTCTTCTCGAACTCTTTAATCCTTGCAGCTCATCTCCAGACAGTATTGGTGGCCTACTTTAAAACAGGATGTCGTAGATTTTGTCCGTTCCTGTTCGGTCTGTGTCCGGGACAAGACCCCCCGTACTAAACCTGCAGGCCTGCTACAGCCTCTACCAGTCCCTGAGCTTCCCTGAACCAATATTGCTATGGACTTTATTACTGACTTTCCCTCTTCAGGGGGCAATACGGTCATCTGGGTAGTATTGGACCGATTCTCTAAGATGGCTCATTTTGTGCCACTGCCTGGACTTCCATCTGCACTGCAGCTTGCTAACCTTTTCTTTTGCCACATTTTCCTCTTACATGGATTGCCTTCTCGTATTGTCTTTGACCGTGGAGTCCAGTTCGTCTCCAAGTTCTGGCGGGCCCTCTGCTCACGTCTCCAGGTTAAATTGGATTTTTCCTCTGCTTATCACCCACAATACAATGGACAGGTCGAAAGGGTGAACTAGATTTTGGGAGACTATCTTCGCCTCTTCGTTTCTGCTTGTCAAGACGACTAGACCGATTTTCTTCCATGGGCAGAATTTTCTTACAACCATAGAGATACAGAATCCACTGGGACATCACCTTTCTTTGTTGTTTATGGACTTCACCCTTGTCCACCTCTTTCTTTGTCTTCTTCCTCTGGAGTTCCTATGTTCAATGAGCAAGTGCAAACTTTTTCCAACATCTGGCAAAAGACTCGTCACTCTCTATTAAACGCCACGTCTCGTATGAAGTCACAAGCGGACAAGAAAAGGCGTTCTCCACCCGAGTTCTTTCCTGCTGACAGTCTGGTTGTCATCCAAGTATATCTGCTTCAGGGTACCCAGTTATAAACTAGGTCCTTGCTATCTGGGTCCTTATAAAATCAAGAAACGCCTAAATCCTGTGGCCTATTTTCTCCATCTGCCGTCTTCTCTCCGGATCCCAAATTCTTTCCATGTCTCCCTCTTGAAACCTGTTATTCTTAACCGCTTTTCTAAAAAAGAAATTTCTCCTACTCCCATCTCAGGTACTTCTGATGTTTACGTTGTTAAAGACATTTTGGATTCTAAGTTTATAAGAGGAAAACATTTTTCCTTGTGGTGGATTGGGAAGAATTTGGGCCGGAGGAAAGGTCTTGGGAGCCACAGGACAACATCTTAGACCGAGACCTCATTTAGAAATTATTGTCCTCCAAAAAGAGGGGGAGACCAAAGGGGGGGGGGGGGTACTGTTACACACAGCGCTCTGGCCATGGGCACATTACCCCACTCTACCCTGCTGTAAAGGTGTGATTGTCACATTTAGCTAAGTGCCCACGTACCTGGTCATGTTGGGCTCAGAGCTCAACACCTTTTTGTGCATGAAGTTGTAAGAAATGCATGGCTGCCTGGACCCGGATCGGTTTGTTCACGGAGATAGCAGAGAAGAACTTCAAACTGTTGGAGGGCTTGAACGGAGAGAAAAAAATTGGGTTAACTAGGGCGCACACTGCTACAGTATGTAGCAAACTGCGGACACCATTGATAAAATAATAAATGGTGACTTTATTGTTACATAGACAACGTGTTTCGAGAGCTACCGCTCTCTTTATCAAGACTTGATAAAGAGGGTGGTAGCTCTCGAAAGGCGTGCTGTATGTACCAATAAAGTCACCCTTTATTATTTTACCGAAGGGAAAGGATTAGTTTGTTTCTGCTCAGGCTCCATACATGTGCTAGTGACAGGAAAGATTGCCTATATACCTATACCAGACCTTACCTTAGCATAGCGGTCTGAGTTGTGCCATAACCGTGCACTGAGGGCACGCCTATAGAGGGCAAAAAGCCACCATGCTAGGATGAATACAATTCCTACAATAACACATCCTACACCCAGCATTAATCTTAACATACCCGAAGTAGACTATACCTAGTGTGCTGAAAGGGTAGCCTCGGCCAACTAGTGGCTACTAGAGGTGGTAACCGTACCTTGGAAACTGTGGTAGTAACGTCCATCTGTAAAGTAACGACCTGAGAATGATAACATTCCCTGCCAAATAGTAACTGAACTATACCTATACCATCCCTACTTGTGACATTACTTCAATTGGACACGAAAAGCTAACTTCATGGCAGGTCTGACAAGCACCAATCCCCTGCTATTTAAGAGGCAAAAACTAAGCTGACAGGTAAATGACAAGAAATACCTATCTACCTGATTGACCGTGTGGGTCATGTTGCCTGACAAGGTTCACAAAGGCACCTTACCTGATTGAGACTGTAACAACAGACATACCTAACTAGCCAATGTACCGACCCAACTGGACTCGGGAGTGATGATCCGCGGCAGACGACAGCTCCCTGCTTGAGCAACGTATCTGCAGACATGACCAGTGTTTAGGTGCACCATCACGCCTGTAGATCCGACAGGTCTTTGCGACAGCATCGTGCCTGAACCCATCACAGGTCCCTGCGAAACCAACGAGCCTGTAGACACGACAGGTCTTTGTGAAATCCTCGCGCCTGTAAACCTGACAGGTCCCTGTAAACCATTTTTTTTTCCAAATACATAAGTGTGAAATGCCAATAGTGAGATTGTGTGCGATCTGAAACGTGTCAATATTACCTCCACACTACATCAGTAAACTAACTATGAAACATGCCTAGACTGCTCTGAAGACGTGTCAGTAGTCGGCGATAGCGTGGTATTGCTCTGAAGACGTGTCAGGAGCAATTGGCCATGCCTGGACCCTAGATTTAACCTGCAGACGTGTCGGTAGACAGTCGCATGATAGCGTGGTATTGCTCTGAAGACGTGTCAGTAACAATCGGCCATGCTTGGACCCTAGACTAACCTGAAGAGGTGTCGGTAGACCGTCATAGCGTAATTGCTCTGAAGACGTGTCAGTAACAATCGGGAGTGTGAACGTATCTTGACTGCTCTGAAGATGTGTCAGTAGTCAGTCATGCATAACGGTTGCTCTGAAGACGTGTCAGTAACAATCGAAATGTTGACGTACCTAGACTGCTCTGAAGACATGTCAGTAGACAGTTGTATGCATAATGTTGCTCTGAAGACGAGTCAGTAACAACTGGGACTACAACAAGAGCCTAGACTGCTCTGAAGACGTGTCAGTATTCAGTCAAACTGGTGAAAGTTGCCCTGAAGACGTGTCAGTGACAACAAACCGGCCAGTACACCACTCCCCTTAAGATTGAACATACATGTTTTTTTTTTATGTGTCCACATGTATATATATATATATATATATATATATATATATATATATATGAATATATATACATGAATGTGTAAAGTAGCGAACAGAACGAACCCCATATGCCCGCCCCGCAGGCCAGTTAACCCCTGGGGCGACCATCGTGGCTCTGAGGAAGCAGTGTTGGTGTCAACTGAACCAGGGGTGTCTGGCAAACGACTTGGGGGCAGGAAGCGCCCCCTCCCACAAATACAGCCCAAGGGCTTAACACGTGCAATATACATGACGTGAGCATGTCTGTGGTATGAATACAACGAGCGTATATCTGGTATGATACTTTGAGCAGCATAACACTATGAGTACACCTGCGGTATCAATGGTAAGAGCGTACGTGACTGATGTAGGCAGTATAACGCTACAAGTATTTGTGTAGTATAACCGTCAAGCATATGTGCGGCATGAGTGCTGTGAATTAATATGTGGTATGACACTATGAGGTATGAGTACTATGAGCAGTATAATGCTGTAAACATGCTATGAGCGCGTGGCCACAACCACCCGAAACAGCATGACACTATGTGTGAGAACCGTATGAACCTGCGTGTATGAATGCGGTGAACGTGTGAACAACAAAACAATGACCGGGTGACGAATAACTGCCAACGGCTGTCCTGGCATGCTGGGAGTTGTAGTTTTGCAACACCTGGAGGTCAACAGTAGAAAGACCGTTGTGTTACATATTTAGAAGCCACACGTTGCATTCTGGTCATCTTGATCAGTTTTTACACATCCCAATTACTTCTCATATAATTGTCTCGTTTTTGCCGCGCTGGGGAAAAAATAGGTTCCGGAGTTGTAACAACCTGATCAATGATCCTCGCTTTCATCTCCGTTCACAATACTTTTTTTTTTTTTCTTTTATTTCGGTTCCACCCACGTTAATAATAGATCTGGAGATAAAAAACGAAACAAATTCTTCTTTTTTTTTTCAAGGCATTTTGGGGACATAAACACCCCCCCTTCCGGCGCACGCCGGATCAGCTCAACAGAACATGTCATTTTTTTTGATCACTTTTTGCCGCACGTTGCTCTTTGCCATGAGTCTCTTGTATTGTGAGCTCCGGCGCTGATCACATTTTGCAGATCCCATCTACCACATTTCAAGTTTTTCCGATCAGTGATAGAAGGAAAGAAGGGCCCCCTGATCTGTTTACATAGAATCTGCTGCTCCCCAAAAAGTATTGGCTTCTGTTAAAAGGATTATCCAGCCTTTTGCTAAAATTCTGATCCTGCTGGGAGAAGGAAAAATAAAAATAAAATAATAATAAAAAAAAAAAAAACAACAACATACTTACCTAGCCCCGTTACCCAGTAGTCCCCCACACCTCCCTTTTGGCTCAGTCCGGTTCCACCTTATCTTGCTTTGTGTAGGACCTGCCGACTCACTGAGCAGGATGAGTGGCGGATATTTCTTCATCATATTTAGTGCAATTTTTTATCAAAAGACAATATCCAATTGAGTTAAAGGAGAACTCCAGCCAAATTAACTTAAAGGAGTACTAGAGTATTGAAAAACGTATCCCCTGCACACACTCAAAAGGGGGCTTGGGCCCCTGCCCTTTTATTGCACCTGCCCTATAATTGATTGGGACCTCCGTGGGGTGTTGCGGGCCTCATTTTGCTGACATGATTGCCGGCGGTCCGTTACCTCAGGAATTGTGTTGTGTTAACATATGTAAGGTTTTTACAAACATTTTTTTTTATTACAAGTGCCCTTTTTTTCTACTTGAGCCCCTGCCCCCCAAAATGTCTGCATACCCTTGCCTATTCTAAGGATAGGGGATAAGTTTCAGATCGCGGGGGTCCGGCCGATGGGACCCCCGTGATCTTCTGTACAGGGCCCCGGCAGTTCGCGGGAAGGGACGCGTTGACCCCTCAATAAAACTCTATGGGAGAGCAGGAGCGCTGCCTTCGGCAATCTCTGGCTCTGCCATAGCGCTGTATTGAGGGGGTGTGTTGGTCGCCACTTCGTGGTCAATACCCCTCGCGATCTGAAACTTATCCTCTATCCTTAGGAGAGAGGATAAGTTTTCCAGTACTTATCAGCTGCTGTTATGATCTATAGGAAGTTCTTTTCTTCTTGAATTTCCCTTCTGTCTGACCACAGTGCTCTCTGCTGACTCATCTGTCCATTTCAAGGAATTGTCTAGAGCAGGAGAGGTTTTCTATGGGGATTTGCTCCTACACTGGACAGTTCCTAAAATGGACAGAAGTATCAGCAGAGAGCCCTGTGGCCAGGCATAAATGAAATTCAAAAAGAAAAAAACTTCCTGTGGATCGTAACAGCAGCTGATAAGTACTGGAAGGATTAAGGTTTTTAATAGAAGTAATTTACAAATCTGTTTAACTTTCTGGGACCAGTTGATTAAAAAAAAAATAATAATGTTTTCCAGTGGAGTACCCCTTTAACTTATCTCCTATCCTCTGGAAATAAATGGAGCGTGGTCCGTCTATGGTAGACAACACGCACTCCTCACTGAGAGAGTCGGAGTCATGTTCCGGAGATTGTGGAGGGTCCCAGTAGTTGGACCCCCCCCCCCCCCTGCGATTAGCTACTTATCCCCTATCCCTTCTGTGTAGAGTGCAAGTACAGCGCTCGTGTATCTTTGGCGCTCCCATAGAGTATACATGGAGCGTGTGCCAACCTTGTGTTCCATGTAGCAGGGAGATTCAGGGCTCTGTTGCAAATACCATGGGGGGTCCCAGTAGTTGGGTCCCCGGCAATCATCCCCTATGGATAGGAGATAAATTGTTAAATGGAGTGCCCCTTTAATGCTGGTCTATCACTCATGGCTGAAGTGTTACTGAAAACAAAGATTGTGTCATCCAGTACAACCAGTCCGAGCGTTGCGTCTTCTCATCCGTGGCGTTGTGTTCTCTATTTGTTGCACCAATTCTTTCTTTGTTGAGTGTTTCGTGTTTCTCGTTGAGTCGCGGCGCTCGCAATCACTGGTTGGATCATTTTTGAATAATTGTTCTTCCAGCATCTGCTTCAGTGTAACACAAGTTTCCATGGCGACTATTGTTACTCAGGAAGGTCAGTTACGCACAACATGTAATCTTCTCCCGTAATAAACACAGAGGGAGGACTCCGCAGAATAGTTTAAGCCAATCGATTATTATAATAACTTACAGAACCCGACATTATGATTTTAGGCAGCGCCGTTTCCCAATACCGCAGGAATATCGAAGGAAAGGCGAGAAAGACGTTTTCTGAGGCATTTTATAAAATTCATGAAATGGTTTGACCTGCCCCAAAAAACTCTGCAATTCAGTAGCCATAATAACGTTATATACTAAAGCCATATGCCTTAGGCAGGGGCCACGTGGCAAAACAACACACATATTGCAGATTTCAGCAGTTCCGTGGTACAATTTTTTTCTATACATTTTTAGGTTGTTTTTTCGCTGCTCGGCCATTAACCTCATTGCAAAAAGTTTGTGGTAAGATGAATGGGATTCTGGGTGGTATTGAGCCGTGCATGAAGTGTCATCCCAGCTGGTGAGAGTTTTGCTGGGAGTAGTAGTCCTTGAGATTTGTGTCACGTGTCACCCGCATAGAATGCGGGTGCTGCACGTAGATCGCGGTGGTCCCAGCAGTGCCCCCCCCCCCCCACAATGTTTATGTTCTTAGTCCAAAATTACATAATTCCGAAAAAGTTGTTCGTCCAAAATTACTAAAATTGCTGAATGAGCATCTTTACAGGTTGTTTCACTGTGATGTAAGGTGCAAAACCAAGACATAAAATTACTCATCTTGTAGGGGGTTCTGTAATATGTCACTCATAGAGGGTACACCCAGCGAAGTCTACCCTGCATGACGCTTTTACACAATGCTTAGAGAGGTGCACCGAGAAAAACCTCCTGACAAGCAGCACTGATCCGGCCACAGACTGACAAATAGATCAGTGTAAATCAGAGAGGCCCTTGTTCAGCGTTCTCCTCTCTTGCGAAGATAACATTCTCTCTGCTGGAGACCGGATTTTTTTTAGAGCAATGGACACACAACATGGTCAAAACAGGAGCAGGAGCAGTGACTTGATTGTAGACCTAGGATTAAGGCATGTGGCCTAGGTGCCGGTATGCCTGGTGATAGCAGGGTCTAGGAAATGTACATTTTACTTGTCATCCCAGCAAGAGCTGAGTTGAAAGACACGTGGTGCTGGCAATAGCCAGGCCCAGACTGGTTCTAACAGGCTTTCTCCTGGAGAAGTTAGGACTAGGGACTTTCCTCTTCAATGATTGGCTAGGAGTAGCATCTGACCAAAGCATCAATCAACTGGTATTCAACAGTTATCTTAGTGTATAATATGGAGGGGCAAGCTGTGCATAACTAGCTTGCCCCCTGACTGGTGAGCAGTGAAGGGGTTAAGAAAAATACAGGCAAGGTTTTTAGCCCCCTCCCCTGCCTGTAAAATTTGTCAGTAACTGTAGTGGTATGTCCCATGGGTGGGGGGGGTGCACCAAATCAGGGGTTTAATAGTTTCCTGGGCTTTCAGGGGCCCTCCCCTGGGTATTTAAAGCTGGGGTGTCTCCCTTTCCCCCTCAATCTGTAATAATAATAATAATAATAGATGTTGGTTGTTGTTATTAATTTCATTATTATTATTATGTATCTGGTTCTAGCATATTCTGCAGCACTGCACAGTTTACACTCAAATTGGTCTCTATCCCCATTGGGGCAGTATGTTTTGGAACATGCATTGAACTGGAAGCAGTATATATAGATATAGATTTAATGCCAACCTGTAGCCTCTCGGCCACCAGAAAACTTTCTTACAACAGGACATGGCAGAGTCATACAGGGACACTACATAAAGATATGACAGCATTGCATCACATGCGCCTCGTGTTTCTTCACCCAGTATGTAGGAAAATAAATGACAGGACGTGTTAATAAGCAGCGGCTCAATATAAAACATCCGTGTAAAAAACTTGGCGTTTCTTTTTAATTATATAATATTTGAGTAAGGCGGTTTTATTAATAATAACCCCAACAGAACATATTAATAAATCACTATGTAGGTATAAAAAATTATGTGAAACATATTGTTTTTTTTTTACTATATGTATTGAGAATGGTGTTGTGAGAACACCGAAATGTCGCGCTTGCCTGTTCATGGAATAAAAGTCACTTTTTATTTTTGATACTTTGGAGTGCTGCGGTCATCCTTTTGTTCATATATATATATATATATATATATATATATATATATATATATATATATTTCCCTTTTTATTCAATTATTATTAATACATATATATTATTTTTTCTTTTTTTATCTATTTTTCTTTCAAATAGCTTTCTCCACTGCCTCTGGACTTTTATGCAGAACTTATATTTTTCCAGCATCGAGTACATGGGCCACATGTTAGACTGAATGAGAATAAAAAAGGGTTACTGGCAAGACCCTGTTCACTTTAATGGCCTGATCATAACCAGTTAGTGACTGTGTAGGTGTTTCCCAACCAGGGTGCCTCCAGCTGTTGCAAAACTACAACTCCTGGCATGCTGGAGGCACACAAAACACCGTTATGGACAATCAAAGCTGGCTTCATCCATAAAGGCATTGGCTGTCCGGGCATGCTGGGAATTGTAGTTTTACAATAGCTGGAGGCACTGTGGTCTGGAAACATTGGACTGTGGTGTGCCTGGGTGCTCTTAGGGTGAGGATTAAAAGTTCAAAATTGTGTTTAGTTTTTGACTTCCCATATTAAGCAAGGCAACTACCCTCCTACAATCTAAGAATACTGGATGACCACATACAAATAACCCAAAATTTAATTTGAATTTGTAATCATTAAAAATGTTTTAGTTTGAAACAGATTTTATTGTTGACACAAAAAAAAGAAGGCAATGATACTGAACGAATATCAAAGTTAGTCATATATTCATCTCTATGCCCAAATAAAAAAAGAAACGTGCAGTCGGGTGGTATATAATACAAGCAATACAACATTATAATTGTATCCAACTTCTAAAGCAGCAACATAAACAGAATCAGTACTCATCAATCTAAACTGACACAGACACCTATATAAAGTAATCTAAGAAGTAACAAATATCATAAAACACCAACCTCATATGCATATTACATAGCAATTATATTAAAGGGTGCAAACAGCATCACAGTAGCATCTCACTACTCCATATCATCCCAACATGTTTCTCACAGATGCACCATCAGGGAATGATTCCTTGATGACGTATCCAAGAAAAACCTGTTGGGTTTGGATACTGAGGTGCCACTGTGACACTGCATGTATATAATAATGTTTTGTTGATGAATATATATATATATATATATATATATATATATATATATATATATATATATATTATATTGTAGTCCAGTAGTTTTCCTTTTGTAGGAGGTATCCACTAGCAGTTACAGTATATAAGTGATATCTTTCTATATTTTTTTGTTTACTGTTCATCCTGGGTATCCAGCCAAGAGATGGTCAGAGCCCTCCAGAAAATACTTTAGATTTGTTTTCTTTGATTTGTGTTTTTAGCATCTCAGTGTTCCATCATCCCCACATGTTTCTCACAGATGAATCGTCAGGGAATAATTATCTGATGACACATCCATGTGAAACCTGTTGAGTTTGGTGCTACTATGACATTGTATGTATATAATAATGTTTTATTGATTATATATATATATATATATATATATATATATATATATATATATATATATATATTGTAGTCCAGTAGTGTCCTTTTGTAGGAGGTAAGTATCTGCTAGCAGTTACAGTAGATAAGTGTATATTTAGTGTATATATAGTATATTCAGTATATATCTTTCTATTTATTTAGTTTACTGTTCATCCTGGGTATCCAGCCAAGAGAAGGGCAGAGCCCTCCAGAAAATACTTTAGATTTGTTTTCTTTGATTTGTGTTTTTAGCATCTCAGTATTCCATCATCCCCACATGTTTCTCACAGATGAATCATCAGGGAATAATTATTTGATGACACATCCATGTGAAACCTGTTGGGTTTGGTGCTACTATGACACTGTATGCATATAATAATGTTTTATTGATGATTATATATATATATATATATATATATATATATATATATATATATATATATATATTGTAGTCCAGTAGTGTCCTTTTGCAGGAGGTAAGTATCTGCTAGCAGTTACAGTAGATAAGTGTATATTTAGTGTATATATAGTATATTCAGTATATATCTTTCTATTTATTTAGTTTTCTGTTCATCCTGGGTATCCAGCCAAGAGAAGGGCAGAGCCCTCCAGAAAATACTTCAGATTTGTTTTCTTTGATTTGTGTTTTTATCTATAACAAGAGGAAAAAAAAAACATTTTCAAAATATTTCCGAGGAGTAATGAAGAATTTCTTCCCATGGAGAAGTCGTATCAGCAATTCTCATTGTCACCAGAGACTTCCAGAATATGTTCTTTACAGAAAGAGAAGGCGCTTTAGATATTCTGGGAGATTAATAACAGAGAAAGAAGAACCCCGGAGCATGCCAGGAAATTACTGAGTAATTTTCGCCGGTGAGCCACCAGAATGAAATGCATAGTCTAATATACCTGTTTGTCGGCGCTCGGAGGTATTGTTCTCGCGTATTTACATCTCTGAACTCCATGTACGCCGAGTATTCGTACAAAGCTGGAGGAACATGGTCATAATCAGCTATTGAAGTGTCTGGAAGCTGCAATTCAGCTCAGCTACATTGTCTTGGTTTGTGCTTCAATCTAGGTAGACATTCACCGCAGACAAAGGCGCGCTGCTGGACGCATGGCGGTGCTTGCACAGATCCGCGGACAAACAGAGTCTAAAGAAAGACTTTTACTATTAGAATCCAGTCAGCCCCAACCACCTGCCGGGCCGGTCTTAGGAAAACAGAGGGACGACATCAGATAGATAACCCTACAAGGTATTAGAGATTCAATTACAAGCCGCATCGCAACATGGAGGAATACGCTTTACTGTAACAGCTGTTAAGACATATTATAGGGTTCACACGGTTTATATAGTATGTCAGCTCGACAAGAAGGTCACATGGAAATATGTCTGCTTGATATGAGGTCAGACCCCTGACACCCCCAATGATAAGCTGCTGGGAGGGGCCATAGGCTCAGACCCCAGCCAATCTAATATTAGTGGACAATCCTGAGGACAGGCGACATTACCCCTTCATTATAATGGGCCAGGAATTGGGATCTGTAAGAAGCCATGGACCCATCAGTGGTTGGGTTCAGTATGGTCCTTGTGCTATGATCTATTTAAATGGCGCTGTCATTTGTAAAAACTTTTTTATATTATGTAGAAAATAACTATATGTAACATACATTGATAATAAATGTGTAAATTTTTACTATGAGAGATGCCTCTTCTGTCCAGGACACTTTCCCTGCAGCTATAGCCTGTGTGTCTCGGCTGGGACAAGATGCAGGAAGGGTGGGTGGGACAAGCTGGACTCTGTGCAGGCTGCCTGCTTGTCAATCAGCCTGCTATGTGAGCAAGGGGGTGTCATAGAGCCTCAGTGCACAGAGCAGACACATTGTGGGTATAGAGACAGACAGGTCCCGGCACCGGAGGTGGATTGCACCTTGATTGTCAGTAAGAGGAGGCGCTGTCCTGGAGTTCATGGGGGTGCAGATGAAATAATGTATAACATGAACAATACAGGAAGAAACTGATGCCGGCACGCACCCTTTGTGATGAACCATCGTGGTGTCTTTATTGAAGATATTCATGCAGTGCAGTCAGATGTGCAGGGAGAAGGAAAAGAGGAGCTCGGCCAAGCTCATGCAGCTACGGTGGCCTTTAGCGGGTTTTCCCACTTGGTCACGCCTTAAGGCGTGACCAAGCGGGAGAACCCGCGAAACGGCACCGTAGCTGCACGAGCTCAGCTGATCTCCACTTTTCCCTTTTAAGGCGTGACAAAGCGGGAGAACCCATGAAACGACACTGTAGCTGCACAAGCTCGGCTGATCTCCACTTTTCCCTCTTAAGGCGTGATGAAGAGGGAGAACCCGCGAAACGGCACCGTAGCTGCACGAACTCGGCTGATCTCCACTTTTCCCTCTTAAGGCATTACAAATCGGGAGAACCCACAAAACGACACCATAGCTGCATGAGCTCGGCTGAGCTCCAATTTTCCCTCTTAAGGTTTGACCAAGCGGGAGAATCTGCGAAACGACACCGTAGCTGCATGAGCTCGGCTGAGCTCCAATTTTCCCTCTTAAGGCGTGACCAAGCGGGAGAACCCGTGAAACGGCCCCATAGCTGCACAAGCTCAGCTGATCTCCACTTTTCCCTCTTAAGGCGTGACGAAGTGGGAAAACCCACGAAACGGCACCGTAGCTGCACAAACTCGGCTGATCACTTTTCCCTCTTAGGGCATGACAAAGCGGGAGAACCCGCAAAACTGCACGGTAGCTGCACGAGCTCAGCTGATCTCCACTTTTCCCCCTTATGGCATGACAAAGCGGGAGAACCCGCAAAACTGCACCGTAGCTGCACGAGCTCAGCTGATCTCCACTTTTCCCTCTTAAAGTGTGACCAAGCGGAAAAAAAGTTTCTTTCTGCATTGCACAGAGCAGATAGTTGTCAGCTCTGAGGAATGAGGATGAAGTTCCCACAAGAGATGTGAGGGTAAGCAAGGTAACACCCCCTCCTCCTCAGTAAATTGCATGCGGTGTGAGCGGCATAAACAAGGCAATAAGGATCCATTAAGGGAAAAAACTGGATTTAAGCAGATGAGATGATCAGCACTAGTAAGAGTAAAATGTTGTGACCGCTTTAAGAAGGTCAAGACACGAACAAAATGAAGTTATGTTAAGTGTTTACTCATATAAAGCAACTCTATCATCATTAATAGTAGAATGAACCAGAGAGAAAAATCAAAAGTTGTTGCCGCTGGTAACAGCACCATTAACTTTGCAACAATGTTAATTGTTTCTTATTTATTCAATTTGTTGCTATGTAATTTATTTGCCTTTTAGTCTGATTATCGGAGCCATTTAGCTGAATGACCAATCGGAGCAGAAAGACAAAAACATAAAATATATATATATATTTTTAATTCTGATTTATTTTTACCTCGGTGACTAAGTCCCTGATTTTAATGACTCCTCTGGAGCCGATGAAGTGTCTCCTCTCTGTTCTATCCCTCGGAGGATGAGATGACAGTAATATAAAAGTGCGCAGATCCACCGTTTTATTGAAAAATTGGAGAGCCTTAACATTTCGAATAAGAAGCGTCTGAATGTAATTACTTTCCGGGCGGAAGAGTGCTTTAATGTCTTTATTAGTTTTCAGTACTTAATAAGTAGGATGATAAATAGGCCGAACCGGATCGATCAGGATGAAAAACAAGCAATTAAGAAACGATTACAAAATCCCAGTTAGGGGAGCGAAGCATTGGGAATTATTGGAAGGGCTACAGGACTTTGTGCATTAATTTGCCTGAGAGTCGTTCTGAGGAAGACGTCCCATAAATAAGGAAATAATTTTGTCTGAAAGTAATGAAGCAATTTACCTACAACTGTATGAAAATAAATGCCGGGGACTAAGATGCTCTTTTGTGAAGTTTTTGACTACAGATTTTTTATTTTTTTTACAGGGTTTAAATTGTTGTTAAAGGGGTACTCCACTGCCCCAGTGTTCAGAACATTTCGGATGCGGGGTCCGTGATGTCTGAGTCAAGCCCCTGGTGATATCTCGCCATGCCCCCTCAATGCAAGTCTATAGGAGGGGGCGTGGCAACAGCCACGCCCCCTCCTATATACTTGCATTGAGGGGGCATGGCGTGATATCCCCAGGGGTGTGTCTGTGACGTCATGACCACAAAAGCCCACAATCAGCGTTTGTAACTAAATATTCTGAATGCTGGGGCAGTGGAGTACCCCTTTAAAGTTATAAAAAAAACTTTATTTTGTCTTGTAATACCAAAGTTTTGATTGGTCGGTGTCTCAGTGATGATACCCCCACCGATCAGGAGAATGAGGGTAAGGATGTAGTTCTACCACTTCAGTCCCTGGGTGATGGCAATCTCAAGCTAGCCGCCGTCATAGACTTATTATAAGGCCGTAGGATGGAATAACGGCCCGAGCTGGGGAGTGAAGCACTAGTGCTCATTCTCCGGATCAGTGGGATATCGGCACAAACACCCCAACCAATCAAAGCTTTTGGCATTTCACAGAGTCGAAAGTTATGACTGGTCGACGTCTCCGTGCTGATACCCCCACCGATTAGGAGAATGAGGATGGAGAAGTTGTGCTAGCACTTCACTCCTTTCCTCATAGTGATCTGTAGCCAGCTGCTGCCATAGACTTATAATGGGGCTATAGAAGGGAGATAACTCCGAGATGGGGAGTGAAGCACTTAGGTGGGCTTCTCCCAGCTCATTCTGATCAGTAGGGGTATTGGCACTAAGACTCCAACCTATCAAAGGCTGTGCTTGGATATTACCATCAGTCTTGTAGACCAGTGTTTTGAAACCAGTGGGCCTCCAGCTATTGAAAAACTACGACTCCCAGCATACCCGGACAGCCTTTGTCTCTCAGTACACTCACCCGTGGGATTCATTAGCGCGTTGTTAAAGGGGTTATCCAGGAAATAACTATTTTTTTTTTAATATATCAACTGGCTCCAGAAAGTTAAACAGATTTGTAAATTACTTCTATTAAAAAAATCTTAATCCTTTCAGTACTTATGAGCTACTGAAGTTGAGTTGTTCTTTTCTGTCTAAGTGCTGTCTGATGACATCTGTCTCGGGAACTGTCCAGAGTAGAAGCAAATCCCCATAGCAAACCTCTTTTACTATGTGCAATTCCCGAGACAAGCAGAGGTGTCAGCAGAGAGCACTGCTGTCAGACAGAAATAACAACTCAACTTCAGCAGCTGATAAGTTCCTGTGGAACATACAGCAGCTGATAAGTACTTGAAGGGTTAAGATTTTTAAATAGAAGTAATTTACAAATCTGTTTAACTTTCTGGCACCAGATGATTTAAAAAAAAAAAAAATGTTTTCCAGGGGAGTACCCCTTTAAGACCTGCACGGAGATACAGCCGTTTCACCACATACAGCAAATGCGCTTCATCAGACTCCACCTGTTGATACACGTTTTCAAGGTTAACAAGCTATTCCAAATAGTTACGTTTTATTTTTTGTAAAATAAAAAATTATGCAATAAATTAAGAAAATATTTTAAAAAAATGCAACTTTTTTTTTAAGCAATAAATCATCAATTTTATTCCTATTATTTTAGACTTTCCCATGAAATCCTCAACTTTCAGTCATTCTGTCCCATTAATATTGGCGCCGATAGTTTAGGTTTTAGGCTTCATCTTACTGCGCGGAGCTGAAGAAATGCCATTTCTGATATATTCAAAGTGAGGGAAGTTTATGTCGGATAAATTCCGCCTTATATAGAAAATTTGACTTTATTAATATTTATGTGAATGTTTTTCCAAGTGTGGAAAAGTTCATAAAAATTGTGATAGTTTGGAATATGTTAATTTGGCATTTATAACGGCGCGGGGGATTCTCTTTGTTGGGATTTATGAGTTATTGTTCATAATCTACAGAACTTTAATGAATCTTAAAGGCGACGACGTTGTTATATATTTACGGGGTTTTTTGATAAATGTCCTTTTATCTTCACAAAAACTGGTAAAATTGAATTTCGCCAAAGTCCAGCGATTTTCAGGAAAATATCTGTGGGTTTTTACGGTATTATAGAAACCATCCCATTCATCTATCTAGGAATAAGACGCTGCCTGGAAGTGAATGCCAGCGGTTAGTTGCGGCACACAGGGGCGGACATGTGCTGCGGTTGATTTGTGAGTGTGATGCACGCCCGGAGATCTATATTTCTTCAGGGGGGTTTCACATATGGCGGCTGGGGGTGGTTTATCCTTCCTGTCACGAGCTCTGACAGCCTCCATGTTTCCTCCGCTCTGTAGGGAATTGTCCCCTCATCTTGTTCTGTCAGCAGGAGCCGCGCTCACACCGCGATCTCTCCGAAGAGACGGGAGGCCGGAGACCTGGAGACCCCGGGCCCAGATTTACTCCTTGTAAACAATATATACGGATATTCCTACAAATGTTAACATCTTGTCTGCCGAGAGCCCTGAACGTCTCTTCTTACAAAGGGATATTGTATTTATGAATCATTTATGAAGAAACTTCTGCCAGATATATATATTTATATAGATAGATAAATACTTATATTACTGGTAACTTCTGTCTTATACCAAATACAGACAATGACTGCAGAAACAGTAGATAAAGTACAATTATATAGGGTTACTCCAGCCCAATATAACAATTCTACTAACAATTTCTATACATGTAAGAGTAGTATCAGGATCGGTTCACACTACGTTTTGAAGATACGACATTCCATGGTTTTAGGTCCGGTCAGAAAACCAGAGACAGGGCAAAAATGAGCCGACCGGAGTCACTATGTGAATGTGATATAGGCCGGGTCCAGCTGGGATAACCGGAGCGCCCGGATTTCACTCCCCCCAACCGGATGACCGGATGCTCAAAACATAGTGTGAACCCAGACACATAGTATTTATATTCTTGTATATAAGAGCAGTATTATAGTAGTTATAGTCTTGTATATAAGAGCAGTATTATAGTAGTTATATTCTTGTATATAGGAGCAGTATTATAATAGTTATATTCTTGTATATAGGAGCAGTATTATAGTAGTTATATTCTTGTATATAGGAGCAGTTTTATAGTAGTTATATTCTTGTATATAGGAGCAGTATTATAGTAGTTATATTCTTGTATATAGGAGCAGTATTATAGTATTTATATTCTTGTATATAGGAGCAGTATTATAGTAGTTATATTCCTGTATATAGGAGCAGTATTATAGTAGTTATATTCTTGTATATAGGAGCAGTATTATAGTAGGTATATTCTTGTATATAGGAGCAGTATTATAGTAGTTATATTCTTGTATATAGGAACAGTATTATAAAAGTTATATTCTTGTATATGGGAGCAGTATTATAGTAGTTATATTCTTGTATATAGGAGCAGTATTATAGAAGTTATATTCTTGTATATAGGAGCAGTATTATAGTAATTATATTCTTCTATATAGGAGCAGTATTATAGTAGTTATATTCTTGTATATAGGAGCAGTATTATAGTAGATATATTCTTGTATATAGGAGACAGTATAATAGTAGTTATATTCTTGTATATAGGTGGAGTATTATAGTAGTTATATTCTTGTATATAGGAGCAGTATTATAGTAGTTATATTCTTGTATATAGGGGCAGTATTATAGTAGTTATATTCTTGTATATAGGAGCAGTATTACAGTAGTTATATTCTTGTATATAGGAGGCAGTATTATAGTAGTTATATTCTTGTATATAGGGGCAGTATTATAGTAGTTATATTCTTGTATATAGGAGCAGTATTATAGTAGTTATATTCTTGTATATAGGAGCAGTATTATAGTAGTTATATTCTTGTATATAGGAGCAGTATTATAGTAGTTATATTCTTGTATATAGGAGCAGTATTATAGTAGTTATATTCTTGTATATAGGAGCAGTATTATAGTAGTTATATTCTTGTATATAGGAGGCAGTATTATAGTAGTTATATTCTTGTATATAGGAGTAGTATTATAGTAGATTTATTCTTGTATATAGGAGCAGTATTATAGTAGTTATATTCTTGTATATAGGAGCAGTATTATAGTAGTTATATTCTTGTATATAGGGGCAGTATTATAGTAGTTATATTCTTGTATATAGGAACAGTATTATAGTAGTTATATTCTTGTATATGAAGACAGTATTATAGTAGTTATATTCTTGTATACAGGAGTAGTATTATAGTAGTTATATTCTTGTATATAGGAGGAGTATTATAGTAGTTATATTCTTGTATATATGAGCAGTATTATAGTAGTTATATTTTTGTATATAGGAGCAGTATTATAGTAGATATATTCTTGTATATAGGAGGAGTATTATAGTAGTTATATTCTTGTATATAGTAGCAGTATTATAGTAGATATATTCTTGTATATAGGGGCAGTATTATAGTAGTTCTATTCTTGTATATAGGAGCAGTATTACAGTAGTTATATTCTTGTATATAGGAGCAGTATTATAGAAGTTATATTCTTGTATATAGGAGCAGTATTATAGTAGTTATATTCTTGTATATAGGAGGCAGTATTATAGTAGTTATATTCTTGTATATAGGATCAGTATTATGGTAGTTATATTCTTGTATATAGGAGCAGTATTATAGTAGTTATATTTTTGTATATAGGAGCAGTATTATAGTAGATATATTCTTGTATATAGGAGGAGTATTATAGTAGTTATATTCTTGTATATAGTAGCAGTATTATAGTAGATATATTCTTGTATATAGGGGCAGTATTATAGTAGTTATATTCCTGTATATAGGAGCAGTATTATAGTAGTTATATTCTTGTATATAGGAGCAGTATTATAGTAGTTATATTCTTGTATATAGGAGCAGTATTATAGTAGTTATATTCTTGTATATAGGAACAGTATTATAAAAGTTATATTCTTGTATATGGGAGCAGTATTATAGTAGTTATATTCTTGTATATAGGAGCAGTATTATAGTAGTTATATTCTTGTATATAGGAGCAGTATTATAGAAGTTATATTCTTGTATATAGGAGCAGTATTATAGTAATTATATTCTTCTATATAGGAGCAGTATTATAGTAGTTATATTCTTGTATATAGGAGCAGTATTATAGTAGATATATTCTTGTATATAGGAGACAGTATAATAGTAGTTATATTCTTGTATATAGGTGGAGTATTATAGTAGTTATATTCTTGTATATAGGAGCAGTATTATAGTAGTTATATTCTTGTATATAGGGGCAGTATTATAGTAGTTATATTCTTGTATATAGGAGCAGTATTACAGTAGTTATATTCTTGTATATAGGAGGCAGTATTATAGTAGTTATATTCTTGTATATAGGGGCAGTATTATAGTAGTTATATTCTTGTATATAGGAGCAGTATTATAGTAGTTATATTCTTGTATATAGGAGCAGTATTATAGTAGTTATATTCTTGTATATAGGAGCAGTATTATAGTAGTTATATTCTTGTATATAGGAGCAGTATTATAGTAGTTATATTCTTGTATATAGGAGCAGTATTATAGTAGTTATATTCTTGTATATAGGAGCAGTATTATAGTAGTTATATTCTTGTATATAGGAGGCAGTATTATAGTAGTTATATTCTTGTATATAGGAGTAGTATTATAGTAGATTTATTCTTGTATATAGGAGCAGTATTATAGTAGTTATATTCTTGTATATAGGAGCAGTATTATAGTAGTTATATTCTTGTATATAGGGGCAGTATTATAGTAGTTATATTCTTGTATATAGGAACAGTATCATAGTAGTTATATTCTTGTATATGAAGACAGTATTATAGTAGTTATATTCTTGTATACAGGAGTAGTATTATAGTAGTTATATTCTTGTATATAGGAGGAGTATTATAGTAGTTATATTCTTGTATATATGAGCAGTATTATAGTAGTTATATTTTTGTATATAGGAGCAGTATTATAGTAGATATATTCTTGTATATAGGAGGAGTATTATAGTAGTTATATTCTTGTATATAGTAGCAGTATTATAGTAGATATATTCTTGTATATAGGGGCAGTATTATAGTAGTTCTATTCTTGTATATAGGAGCAGTATTACAGTAGTTATATTCTTGTATATAGGAGCAGTATTATAGAAGTTATATTCTTGTATATAGGAGCAGTATTATAGTAGTTATATTCTTGTATATAGGAGGCAGTATTATAGTAGTTATATTCTTGTATATAGGATCAGTATTATGGTAGTTATATTCTTGTATATAGGAGCAGTATTATAGTAGTTATATTCTTGTATATAGGAGCAGTATTATAGTAGTTATATTCTTGTATATGAAGACAGTATTATAGTAGTTATATTCTTGTATATAGGGGCAGTATTATAGTAGTTATATTCTTGTATATAGGAGCAGTATTATAGAAGTTATATTCTTGTATATAGGAGCAGTATTATAGTAGTTATATTCTTGTATATAGGAGCAGTATTATAGTAGTTATATTCTTGTATATAGGAGCAGTATTATAGTAGTTATATTCTTATATATAGGAGCAGTATTATAGTAGTTATATTCTTGTATATAGTAGCAGTATTATAGTAGATACATTATTGTACATAGTGGGCAGTATTATAACAGTTATACTGTATTCTTTTATGTGGAGGGAATTGGCTTCATGACAAATTAAAATGTTAATATAGTATATATAGTTTGCACTTTTTCTATAAGAACTCTTTGCCTACGATAATAGTTTATAGTTTATGTAGACCTTTATCTTTTTCTGCCAATCCTATCATTCAATACGTCGTCTTACACTACAACTCCCATCATTCTCTTCTAATCTGCTGTTAGTATAAGCCACTTTGAAGGGTCACTCTAAGTCTCTATAATTTGTCAGTCTGGAAGCTTTTCACTTGATAGTAAATATAGGTTACGGGAAATTTAAGAATAATAAAGTAAAAAACTTTTCTAAATCCTCATCATTTTTCCTCTCTCCCCCGAAGCTGCGGCTCCTTTTCTGTTCCTGCGGCCTTGGGGTTGAGAACGATTTGCATGTAGCAAAGTTTTCGACACATTTTTAAATGAGGACATGTTTGTTCTGGAATCACATTTGAGCGGCGCAGTCACCGCCTGTGAGCCTCGGAGCGGCGCTCTCTGCGTGGTGTCAGCCTTGTTCACAGCACATGGAGCCATTTGATTAGAATGCGCCAGAGAATCACCTGTGCTTTGAACGCGCTCCGCGCTGTAATTCCGAGCCATTGTCTTCTCCTACCTTCCCGGCCTGACAGCTGCATCCCTCTGAGGCTCTCGGCCTCCACTCGGCTATTTTTAGAGGCATGAAGAGGCGCCGCGTGTCCTCCTGTCACACCATCTCACTTTGGCTCTTCAAAAATCCTTTTTTTTCTCTCTTATTTTTACTTATTGCGATTTTTCATTTTTTTTTTTTTTTTTTTTTTTTCATGTTTTTCATCACATCCTGTATTATTAGGTTCATCTAAATTAGTGGTCTCAAGCTGTGGCCCTCCAGATGTTGCAAAACTTCTGGAGGGCCACAGTTTGAGACCACTGATCCAAATAGAATATTGATGTAATATGAAGCCGTATAGAGAAACAAGTGTGGTCCCTGTCATGGTCCATTAGAAGAAGGTCCAGTGCCAGCAGAACCACCATTCTGTAGAGAGAACGGATTCATAACCTATAGTTGAGCGTTGTTGTTTCCATAAAGAAAGTTGACATATTTTTCTAATTAAAGTCATGTTTCTTCTGGGTCATCACTGCCCCTGCTAGTTTTTCTCGGTCATAACCTCCCCTTCTAGTTCCTCTGGGTCTTGACCTCCCCTTTTACTGTTTCTGGGTCATGTCCTCCCTATTAGTTATTCTGGGTCGTGACCTCTCCTTTTAGTTCTTCCGGGTCATGACATCCACTTCTAGTTCTTCTGGGGCATGACCTCCCCATCTAATTCTTCCAGTTCATAACCTCCCTGTTTACTTCTTCTGGGTCATGTCCTTCCTTTTTTAGTTATTCTGGGTCATGACCTCCCCTTCTTATCCTTCTGGGTCATGACCTCCCCTACTTATCCTTCTGGGTCATGACCTCCCCTTCTTATCCTTCTGGGTCATGACCTCCCCTTCTTATCCTTCTGGGTCATGACCTCCCCTACTTATCCTTCTGGGTCATGACCTTTTTTTAGTTCTTGGTCGTGACCTCCCCTTCTAGTTCTTCTGGGTCATGACCTCCTCTTCTGATTCTTCTGGGTCATGACCTCCTCTTCTTGTTCTTCTGAGTCATGACCTCCTCTTCTAGTTCTTCTGGGTCATGACCTCCTCTTCTAGTTCTTCTGGGTCATGACCTCCTCTTCTGGTTCTTCAAGGTCATGACCTCCTCTTCTAGTTCTTCTGGGTCATGACACACCCTGCTAGTGTTTAAAACTTGTATGCGTAACATTATGTTACAGACACAATGAAGACATTAGGTATCCTTTTGAGATGTGCATCCACTGTCGCTACAATAAAGAGTCTCATTTATTTTTGTAATAGAAAGTAAGTCAGGCTAGGCACTGCAGTGTTATTATAGACCACCCTCTGGATATCACTATAACAGGCAACAAAGTAGCTTGCTATTCTGTCGGAGGTGATAAGTGTGAACATAGGGATACAATAGTTCACATGAATTCATTAAAGTACAGAAGAACAGGGCACTCACCAGGCATAAACAAACAGATCCCAGGAGCTACTTCACCAGGGAGAGGAGTGCAGGGGCATCAAATGACGCAAAACGGTCGCTGCTTGTCAAGCCCCTGCACCTGCACTCCTCTCCCTGGTGAAGTAGCTCCTGGGATCTGTATGTTTATGCTGTGATACCACAATAAACTACACAAGATCTTGAAGCGTACCCGGTGAGTGCCGTGTTTTTCTGTACTTTTATACATTATGAAAAGAATTTTTCATTCTTTGTCTGGCTTCAGTTACATTACCTCACAAAGCTGGGATAGCCACGGGATTGCACCAATATGTACCCCAATCTTTTTGCATGGAGTCTGTCCAGCATTGCTGTCTCAGGGCTGGTGCAAGGATTTTTGCCACCCTAGGCAAATGCTAATTTTGCCACCCTTTTGGACACGCTCAATGCTGGCTGAGTAAGTGATTCAGATGCTGGTTGTCTATCTTTCTTGTGGCAGGCACCCCCCCCCCCCATCAAGAGGTGGCTCTAGGCAGCTGCCTATTTTGCGTATAGGCAGAGCCAGCCCTGTGCTGTCTTTAAAAAGACTGTTCCTATTGGGGATTGTGGTTATGTATAGGTGGCGCCCTTGAGATGTGAATATAGGCTCCCCACAGTGCAACATTAAAAGGTGAGCATACCCCTCACACTTATGGACATTAGATGTACGTAAGAGTTTATGAAAGAGTTAACACCGCGTCAGCCTCAGGTTATTAAGTATTCAGAATTTTCCAGCATGGACGAGGATCGGCACAAACCAACTATAAAATTCTGATTCTAGATGACATCTTTGCGATTTTTGTCTTCTACTTTTCTATCCTTCATAATTTAGCGATCTGTCCGGGATCAAAGCCTCGTCCTGTGATCGGGATGGTCTCAGTTTATTGCTGGAGTTTTTCTCTTATTCCTCCAAAGCCCAGGAATATGGAGCTAATAGATTTGGAGGGAGCCGAGCGCCGGAGTCTTGTGTTTGATGCCGTTTGGAGCTGTCTGCCGATTCACTTGATGGCTTTCTCTACTTGTCTGAGAGAATAATAGATCAAAATATATTACTTCAATTCTGTGTCTCAGTAACACAACAATCCGCCGCATCTATCACCGGCATAATGCTTTGCCTGAACCTCACCATGAAAGGCGGCTCCATCCTGAATGATGTCGATTCACGGGAAAATGATGATAGAATGTGTTGTGCTCTTAGCTTCTGGCCTCTGACAATGGAAAAAGATGCCCAGAGGAGAGAATCCTGAGTATAGTCCATATGAAGCCGATCCGGGGGCCCCAGTGACCTCTCTACTTGGTGCGGGAATGAACTTTGCCCACTTATAAAAACTCCCCTAAAAGTTATTTTCTATAAAAAATTTAAAAAAAACACTAAAACAAAAGAAATGTGATATTCTGGAAAGTTCACATAGGATAAACTAATACTAGACATTTATCACAGTGTCTTAGGCATTTTAATTAATTCAGTGCATCTTAAGAACCAAAATTTAAAGGGGAACGCCGGTGGAAAACAAATGTTTTCAAACCAACTGGTGCCAGATATTTAAACAGATTTGCATATTGCTTCTTTTAAAAAATCTTAACCCTTCCAGTACTTATCAGCTGCTGTATGCTCCACAGGAAGTTGTGTAGTTCTTTCCAATCTGACCACATTGCTCTCTGCTGCCACCTCTGTCTGTGTCTGGAACTGTCCAGAATAGAAGCACATCCCCATTGAAAACCTTTCCTCCTCTGGACAGTTCCTGACACAAACAGAGGTGGCAGCAGAGAGCACTGTGGTCAGTTACAAAAGATTGACACAACTTCCTGTGGAGCATACAGCAGCTGATAAGTACTGGACGCATTAAGATTTTTAAATAGAAGTCAATTACAAATTTGTTTAGCTTTCTGGCACCGGTTGATTTGCCCAAAACATTTTTTCCACTGGAGTGCCCCTTTAACACCAAAATTATAGGCAGACAACTGAGGAAGGCTCCTACCCCGAAATGCATCCCTCTTGTACCTTGTTATGGCTTAATAAATCTCCACTTTTGCCAGATTGGTGAGGGCTGGGTACCATCTTTTTTACTATTAACCTCACTCTACCTCAGGCACCACTGCGGATTCCACAAAAGTGCCGACATACCTCCTACACTAATTCATAGCTTAGACTAGACACTCTGCTAGTGCAAAAGGTTGTTTAAAAATTGGGTGCATGTTTAGACGGTCTATTTTAAGTTTGCGCCATCTTTTACTTGGCTTAGTTTTTGGCATATTTGTGGCACATTTCTAGTGCATTTAAGCCACTCCCCGTTTTCTACAAAACTTTTTTACAAACCCCACCTCCTGTCTGACAGAGCACAAAACTCTTTTATTTATTTAATTTTTGCCTTTGTTTTAAAAATCTGTCACACAGCATTGTCCCCAAATTGTCCCAAATCTGGGCCAATGGTTCCGATTCTTGGACCCTTAGGAGACATCCCGCCAGTTTCCAAGTATATTAAAGGACAACTCAGAGCAGTGAATTTCCAGGTAATGTTCTGGATTTTTCCCAATAACCACACTGTAGGTAGATTTGCAGGCAAGATGACGGGATTTGTTTCCTTTTGGTACCAGAAAGAGTCGAAATCCTCTGCCAACTTCACAGTCTCCGTTAAGACCGAGAATAAATTACACCGTAGTGATTTAATGTTTATTGCAACATATAATTCCTTGTTTTAAGTGATTGTTCGGAGCTTTGCTTAAAACGCAATAAATAACCAAGAAACGTAATTAAGTTTAGAAAGAAAGAAAGGAATGAAGGGTAACAATAACGGATGGAAGAATAAAGAAATAAAGACAAAGTGCGAGAAGGGAATTTTCCGCCTTAGACAAATGTTGCAGAAGTTTTTTTTTTTTGATAATGACAGAATCAGTAGTTAAGTTTTATAATTAAATGTTATAATAACTTCTTGGGGATAAGTGTAAGACGTGTGCAGTAAATCTTTACAAAATATTTCTTTATCTTTTTGTTGAAAAATTTTTAAGATGAAACCAAAGAAATTGAAACATCAATCCCAAGACCAAGAACAACAATTTAACAATGCGGCATAGATTAATAATAGAAGAGAAGAATGGAAAGAAAATGGTGGTCTGGAGGTACAACAAAAAGAAGTGCTGCCGCCAACTGCGTTCAGCCAATGAGCATCTCCGCTTCCTGTCATGATGCTCCTCCCCCATGTATTCTTCAGTAGTGTGCCAAGCACAGTATGGCCATGTTCACACACAAGCCTTTGTCTTTCCGAGCATGCTGAGGCACAAGGGCCAGTGTGCTATTGCCATCTCTTTACTTCCTATAGGTTGCCACAGGTTAGATTCCATTGGGATAAAAAAATAATAATAATAGAACTACTACTACTCTTACTACTGCTACTACTACTACTACTACTACTACTACTACTACTACTAAATAATAATAATAATAATAATAATAATAATAATAATAATAATAATTAATTAATTAAAAACATGGAAGACCAGTTATATAGTGGGGCAAAAAAGTATTTAGTATAAAGTTCTCTCCTTATAAAGATGAGAGGCTGTAATTATCATCATAGGTTATAACCTCAACTATGAGAGACAGAATGAGAAAAAAATCCATAAAATCCCATTGTCTGATTTTTAATTAATTTATTTGCAAATTATGATGGAAAATAAGTATTTTGTCGATAAGAAAAGTTCATCTCAACACTTTGTTATATCCCCTTTTTTTTGGCAATGACAGAGGTCACATGTTTTCTGTCTTCACAAGGTTCTCACACACTGTTGCTGGTATTTTCGCCCATTCCTCCATGCAGATCTCCTCTAGAGCAGTGATGTTTTGGGGCTGTCGTTAGGCAACACGGACTTTAAACTTCCTCCAAAGGTTTTCTATGGGGTTGAGATCTGGAGACTGGCTAGGCCGCTCCAGGACCTTGAAATGCTTTTTGTCATGCTGAAAGACCCAGCCACGTTTCATCTTCAATGCCCTTGCTGATAGAAGGTTTTCACTCAAAATCTCACAATACATGGCACCATTCATTCTTTGCTTTACATGGATCAGTCATCCTCGACCCTTAGCAGAAAAACAGCCCCAAAGCATCATGTTTCAACCCCCATGCTTTACGGTAGGTATGGTGTTCTTTGGATGCAACTCCGCAGGGGACACCCGCAATCTCCCTGCTGCACCTGGCCTTCATTTAGACTTGCATTGAGGGGGCATAACCATGACGTCACCAGCCTCCGCCCCGCATCGCCAGTCATCCGGCAATTGTGAAGTTTTCTCCATGCACTGGATGTCTGGGGTGCCGCAGCCGAGATCATGGGTGTATCTGAATTTCAATAAAGATATATTTTATTGAGAGTCAGATTGTTGTTTAGCAACTAACTCTACAGGGAGTGGGTAACACGTCTGGACCCTCACAAGTCTGTTGAGGCCTGGTGGCATCACTTGATATACTGGGCTGGTGGTGGTTTTTATTTATTTTTTATTATTGGGGAAGCTAGGGATGGGGAATTAGTTGGTTCTCCTCTCCCTATAGGAGTTCCCTTTGGAAATCAGATTTTTGTGTTGGTGTTTTCTGTTACCAGGCATCTGGCTACAATTGCTTCCCCACAAGGAGTTAATGGAAGGTCTCTGTTCAATGACATTTCCCTATTTTGGTATATTTTTGCAGCTCTTGGAGTAAGTCGAGAGACATTAGAGCCATTAATTCTGACTTCTAATTTCGAGCCATCAAGGTTAAGAAGGGTAGAGCGGTCATTAGGGCTGAAATGATTTCATGTATGAACTTAGAACAATGAGCTCCATCAATAACCACTTCCCGGTTTAATGTCCCTGATGTAGTTAGTCGAGTTCTGGTGTAATGAGTCTCCGCGTAGGAAACAGGGCTATGGAGATGTGAATTGTGTCGGCCTTTATCTATGTATCACCGCCTTTGATTTCCACATACATCAAGTCTCTAATCGAGCTCTCTTTCAGCTTTAATGCGATTCACCACTGTTCACATCTTAGCCGCTCTCAGCAGAAGGTTTTGCCACTACGATTGTCTTACTTTACATGAGTAAACCATTAAAATTCACTTCAACGTCTAATTGACATTTCCAAGTGTTGTCAGGCGGTGTATCGGGAGGTGAGAGGACGGGCAGAGTGGAGTGCCGCCATAGGGGAGCAGTGGGATCCAGTGGGTCTTTATTTTTGTGTACATTTCTCTTTTAGTGTGACTTGTTTTGATTTGTCACCATACAATGGCGCTGGTGATGTCAGGCTGGGGCGTAGAAAGCTCAGCATATCAAAGTAATGGAACCCGGTTATTATAGTCTCCTCAGTGTTTCCTCTTCTTTTATCTTCCTTCATAAATTGTCCTTCATCCCTCAATCTTACTCCTCCTCCTTTTTTTCTCTTTTTTTCATGTTTTCTTATTTTTTTCTTCTGGTAATTTTTTTCCCCCTTTTTCTTTCTTCTACTTTTAGGTTTTCCTTCGTCGTCTTCTTTTCCTCCTCCCTGCTTCTTTGCTATTTTCTTCTTGCACCTGTTTATCCATATTCTACTTTCTCCTTTTCCTCCTCCTCATTCTCCTCTGATAACCCCTCCCCTATTCCTCTTCATCCTCCCTATTCCTCCTCATCCTCCTCTGATAACTCCTCTCCCTATTCCTCCTCATCCTTCCTATTCCTCCTCATCCTCCTCTGATAACTCATCCCCCCTATTCCTCCTTATCCTCCTCTGATAACTCCTCCCCCTATTCCTCCTCATCCTCTCCCTATTCCTCCTCATCCTCCTCTGATAACTCCTCCCCTATTCCTCCTTATCCTCCTCTGCTAACTCTTCCCCTATTCCTCCTCATCCTCCTCTGATAAGTCCTCCCCCTATTCCTCCTCATCCTCTCCCTATTCCTCCTCGTCCTCCTCTAATAACTCTTTCCCCAATTCCTCCTCATCCTCCTGTGATAACTCTTTCCCCTTTTCCTCCTCATCATCTCCCTATTCCTCCTCATCCTCCTCTGATAACTCCTCCCCTATTCCTCCTTATCCTCCTCCGATAACTATTTCCCCTATTCATCCTCATCCTCCTGTGATAACTCCTCCCCCTATTCCTCCTCATCCTCTCCCTATTCCTCCTCATCCTCCTGTGATAACTCTTTCCCCTATTCCTCCACATCCTCTGCCTATTCCTCCTTATCCTCCTCTAATAACTCTTTCCCCTATTCCTCCTCATCCGCTCCCTATTCCTCCTCATCCTCCCCTTATAACTCCTCCCCTATTCCTCCTTATCCTCCTCTGATAACTCCCCCCCCTATTCCTCCTCATCCTCTCCCTATTCCTCCTCATCCTCCTCTAATAACTCCTCCCCCTATTCCTCCTCATCCTCTCCCTATTCCTCCTCATCCTCCTCTGATAACTCCTCCCCCTATTCCTCCTTATCCTCATCTCCTTACTTTCCCCTATTCCTCCTCATCCTCCCCTGTTCCTCCTCATTCTTCTCCAATAAATATTTCCCCTATTCCTCCTCATCCTCCTCTGATAACTCTTTCACCTATTCCTCCTCATCCTCCTCTGATAACTCCTCCCCTATTGCTCCTCATCCTCCCTATTCCTCCTCATCCTCCTGTGATAACTCCTCTCCCTATTCATCCTTATCCTCCTCTGATAACTCCTCCCCCTATTCCTCCTCATCCTCCCCTATTCCTCCTCATCTTCCTCTGATAACTCTTTCCCCTATTTCTCCTCATCCTCCCCTATTCCTCCTCATCCTCCTCTGATAACTCCTCCCCTATTGCTCCTCATCATCCCCTATTCCTCCTCATCCTCCTGTGATAACTCTTTCCCCTATTCCTCCTCATCCTCCTGTGATAACTCCTCCCCCTATTCCTCCTCATCTTCCTCTGATAACTATTTCCCCTATTCCCCCTCACCCTCCCCTATTCCTCCTAATCCTCCCCTATTTCTCCTCATCCTCCTCTGATAACTCCTCTTCCTCTTCTTCTCTTCTCTTTACCCTCATCCTCCTACTTTTGCTCCTTCCACTTTCTTCTCTTTTATTACTATTGTGATGATTATTATGATTATTTGTATTATATAATTATTTATCAAACCTTTTTTAATTGGTTCACCTAGTCTTTACTTTCTATTCAAAATGGGACAAAATTACATTACAATATTTTTTATACCAAATTTTGAAAAATTTGTTTATTAAACGTATGTCCACCAGACCATAATACGTCAGTTCAACCAGGAGTGTTTGTGATATTAATGGGGTTATCCACGATAAGGGGACTTAAGTATGGGGCTAAATGGCTATGTTGTGACTCCACTATTATGCTGCTGCTTTCTTTTCGTGAAATGAATATTTCCTGATGGAGTTCCCTCCCTTCAACTACAAGTCCAGGACTCCTTTGTAAGTGTGAAGTCACTTTTCTCCCTCCCTCACATCAGTAACTCCACCCATTGCAGCACAGCTGAGCTCCCTTCCATGTGTGCTGTGCTGTAAACTACAATCCCCTGGAGCCCTTCAGAGAATGATCTCCCTTCCACCCAGTGGTCACTCCACCCATTGAAGCAGACACGCTCCCTTTGATCACCTGACCAAGTGATGTATGTCTTGGACTGCGATGCAACCTTAGAAAACCTGAGACAACACTCATTTTGCATGCTGCTTATAATGAATATCGGGGCAAACATGTATGAGACCACCATCAAACACAGGTACAGACACTATATTATGAACTTTAATAATTGTGCAGCCTCTGTAGCATAGTCAAATGAGAAAAATCCCGTAATACCCCTTTAACAGTAAAATGAATAAGCAGCAGTCAGATGATAGTGGTGTCACTTGTCTCCTATTAGTTATCCTATGGGTGCTGTTGGGGGACACAAGGCTCAACCAGCCAGACTCCATGAATGAGTGGACTGGACAGGTGGGGGGTAAAAAAAATGTTAGGTGAGAAGAGGACAAGAGTGTAGAATAGAGGAGTCCCAGTGAGGAGATGAGGACATGGACAGACCGGGAAAAGAGGACAAGAGTGTAGAATAGAGGGGTCCCAGTGAGGAGATGAGGACATGGACAGACCGGGAGAAGAGGACAAGAGTGTAGAATAGAGGGGTCCCAGGGAGGAGAGGAGGACATGGACAGACCAGGAAAAGAGGACAAGAGTGTAGAATAGAGGGGTCCCAGGGAGGAGATGAGGACATGGACAGACCGGGAGAAGAGGACAAGAGTGTAGAATAGAGGGGTCCCAGTGAGGAGATGAGGACATGGACAGACCGGGAGAAGAGGACAAGAGTGTAGAATAGAGGGGTCCCAGGGAGGAGAGGAGGACATGGACAGACCAGGAAAAGAGGACAAGAGTGTAGAATAGAGGGGTCCCAGGGAGGAGATGAGGACATGGACAGACCAGGAAAAGAGGACAAGAGTGTAGAATAGAGGGGTCCCAGGGAGGAGAGAAGGACATGGACAGACCAGGAAAAGAGGACAAGAGTGTAGAATAAAGGGGTCCCAGGGAGGAGAGGAGGACATGGACAGACCAGGAAAAGAGGACAAGAGTGTAGAATAGAGGGGTCCCAGTGAGGAGAGGAGGACATGGACAGACCAGGAGAAGAGGACAAGAGTGTAGAATAGAGGGGTCCCAGTGAGGAGAGGAGGACATGGACAGGCCGGGAGAAGAGGACAAGAGTGTAGAATAGAGGGGTCCCAGTGAGGAGATGAGGACATGGACAGGCCGGGAGAAGAGGACAAGAGTGTAGAATAGAGGGGTCCCAGTGAGGAGATGAGGACTTGGACAGACCGGGAGAAGAGGACAAGAGTGTAGAATAGAGGGGTCCCAGTGAGGAGATGAGGACATGTACAGGCCAGGAGAAGAGGACAAGAGTGTAGAATAGAGGGGTCCCAGTGAGGAGATGAGGACATGGACAGACCAGGAGAAGAGGACAAGAGTGTAGAATAGAGGGGTCCCAGTGAGGAGATGAGGACATGTACAGGCCAGGAGAAGAGGATAAGAGTGTAGAATAGAGGGGTCCCAGTGAGGAGATGAGGGCATGGGCAGACCAGGAGAAGAGGACAAGAGTGTAGAATAGAGGGGTCCCAGTGAGGAGATGAGGACATGTACAGGCCAGGAGAAGAGGATAAGAGTGTAGAATAGAGGGGTCCCAGTGAGGAGATGAGGACATGGACAGACCGGGAGAAGAGGACAAGAGTGTAGAATAGAGGGGTCCCAGTGAGGAGATGAGGACATGGACAGGTCGGGAGAAGAGGATAAGAGTGTAGAATAGAGGGGTCCCAGTGAGGAGAGGAGGACATGGACAGGCCGGGAGAAGAGGACAAGAGAGTAGAATAGAGGGGTCCCAGTGAGGAGATGAGGACATGGACAGGTCGGGAGAAGAGGACAAGAGTGTAGAATAGAGGGGTCCCAGTGAGGAGATGAGGACATGGACAGGTCGGGAGAAGAGGACAAGAGAGTAGAATAGAGGGGTCCCAGTGAGGAGATGAGGACATGGACAGGTCGGGAGAAGAGGACAAGAGTGTAGAATAGAGGGGTCCCAGTGAGGAGAGGAGGACATGGACAGGCCGGGAGAAGAGGACAAGAGAGTAGAATAGAGGGGTCCCAGTGAGGAGATGAGGACATGGACAGGTCGGGAGAAGAGGACAAGAGTGTAGAATAGAGGGGTCCCAGGGAGGAGATGAGGACATGGACAGGCTGGGAGAATAGGGAAATAACAGGAAAAGGTAAGTGACATTTTTGGGAGGACAGGTTGGGGTAGATGAGTGTTGGGCGGTACAGAAGGGGGTGAGGATGTCACCAGGGGTCTTATCATCTCTGAGTGTTTTCATGAAGCTCCATCCACTCGTTATGAGGTAAACGCGGCCATTATTATTCCGCCGTTTCCTCCGTAATGAAGGACTCTTGGAATATCTTTGATGAGCTTTCACTTTGCCGGAATGAATGTTATTTGCCGAAAGCCCTTGAACTTTTCTAAACAAGCAGCAAAACCCGAACGTCCCGGTGTTTAATTTGCAATACTGTATGCCTATAAAGCCTCATATTTCACTATTACAATTCAGGAGCATAAAACATTTATTCTTACGCACAAACCTGGAATATTTTCATCCTTTTGATTCATTTTCTCTTTTAAAAAATGAATACAGTGTTTCCATAATGATCCTGTAGTTTATTCACTTATAAATTCCCCTTTCATCATGTGGTTGTTTGCCTGTGTAGTCACATAATAATAATAATAATAATAATAATACCGCCACATTCCTGGCTTTTAATTAATCACACCGAGGCCCCGTAAAGATCAAACGCCCAGGTTTTACTTCTTAACTAGGAGACCTATAATGTTTTGCCAAATTGGCGAGCGCCTGTCAGCTTTACATTTGCATTAAAAAAGCAACGTGCACATTCCCGGGACTTTTTACTCCATTATTCAGAATTATGCATAAACTACAACATAGTTTTTTTTTTTTTAAAGTTTGTAGATGTTCATTTAGTCTGAATAAATCAGTAAATCGTATAAAAGTTTCATCATTCATGTTTTATGAAGTTACAGGGACAATCTCATAGCAGAGGTTTACTAAGAGCCTTTTGGGGCTTCCTTATTCCATACTAACCTTCTTCAAGGGGTACTCCAGGGGAAAACAAATCTATTCAAATTGACTGCTGCCAGAAAGTTCTACAGATATGTAAATGACTTCTATATAAAAAAAATGTATCCCTCCAGTACTTAGCAGCTGCTGTATGCTCCACAGGAAGTTGTGAATTTCTTTTCAGTCTGACCACAGTGCTCTCTGCTGCCTCCTATGTCCATGTCAGGAACTGTCCACAGCAGCATATGTTTGCTATGAGGATTTTATCCTACTCTGGACAGTTCCTGACATGGACAGAGGTGTCAGCAGAGAGCACTATGGTCAGAAAGTGGTGCAGCCGCACGACCAGAAAAGGATGTGATGTCATCAGAAGCTATCAGTGGTGCAGCCACACATCTGTATAAAAGAGGGTGTGATGTCAGCAGAAGCAGTGGTGCAGCTTCAGGCTTTAGGTCTGTAACTTCAATCTAACACCTTGTCAATGTTCACATAATATAGCGGCAATAAGATCAAACATGGCGGCAATAAGATGGTTCCTGGCTGCCAACCGTACACCCTTGACCGACTGTTGAGACCCAATTAGCTCCTAGCGGCTATAACTACCCCTCCCCCTTACTAAAATAAATAATTAAATAATAACTGACACAACAACAATTCAACTTTTCCGTGGGTGGGGATCGGCCACAGCTTTATTTATAAAATTACTTATATAAATAATTTAACTGTAACAAAGACACCGATTGGCTTCTTGCCAACCCGAGAGGTGCTGCCACACTGTCCTGTGTGGAGGTCTACCCCGGGTTGACCCCGCTTTCACAGTCTTCTTACCGCTAAGCTGTGACTTACAATAAACAGAGATACAAAAGGGAGGGAGGGCAAAATTCCGGGTCCTGGGCAGATTGAGGGGGGAAGGGAGGCACCACAGCTATAAATACCCAGGGGGGGCCCCTGAAAGCCCGGGAAACTATTACACCCCTGATTGGTGCACTCCTTCCCCCCCACCCATGGGACATACTACTATAGTTACCTACAAGTTTTACAGGCGGGGGAGGGGGCTAAAAAACATTGCCTGTATATTTCTTAACCCCTTAACTGCTCACCAGTCAGGGGGCAAGCTAGTTATGGATAGCTTGCCCCTCCAGATCCTGCAGAAAAGGGTCTAAAGTTGACCATACATTTCTGAAAGCTGTTAGGAGGTCAGTTATGTTTCCTGGTCCCCACATATGCACACTTGGCTTGGCTGAGCATGCATGTATTCTGTTAGGGGCGAGGGTATCAGGCAGCCTGTTGTCAGACGCTTTTGGTGTGGCTAAAAAAACAAAATTTTGCCTCTAAGTGATTTTAAAACCATATTTCAAAGACTTAGCTTCTTAATGTTGCCTGTCTCGGCATGCTCAGAGTTGTAGTTTTGCAACAGCTGGAGGCACACTGGATGGGAAACACTGCTAAACATAATAAGGGCACAGGAACAAAACCAAGAATATAGCAGGAAATCCAAACAAACAAGCAGGGTCAAAACTAGGAGGACTACAAAATACAGGACAACAGGACAAAGAATAGTCTGGACAACCATGCTGGGACTTGTACATCTGCATCAGCTGGAGGCACACTGGATGGAAGACACTGCATTAGATATTCGGCTATTGTATGTGCAGTCTAATGTGTATGGAAAGTTTAGATATTAGTCGATACTTTTGTATCATTTGTTAAACTATAGATCATCAAAATTAGGAAATTAAATATTTTTTCTAAAGAATAGACGTATGATCCAGGACTCGTATGTTCGTCTTTCTCTCCATTAAATCCCATCGCCATCTCTCTTGTTTGGCCGGTTGAGCGTTAATCGTTCGGCGCTGACCACATTGCTCGTAAAATATTTCCTTCTCCTCCCGTGTAAGAAGAAGATCCCACAATCTCTACACACAGGGCGGGATAGAGCGAACCCGACTGTTTTCAAAGAGGATAGAGATACTTTTGACTATCTGGCCACGTCGGCTAACCTTTACCCCCCCGCTGATAGAAGACGCCTGCCCGGCACAGATAAGACCACCCGTGTTATGGCCCCCGGCCGGGTAAATGTGGCTTCTAAGGAAACAAATTGGTTCTTGAAGATTTACTGGTTTCTTTAAATAGCTTAGTGGAATAAAACATCTGTTTGAAGGTGCATGAAATCGCAATGACACGAGCTCTTGTAATAATTCCTCAGTTTTCTTGCCAAACAAACATAGAACAGTGCGAACCGTGTGCGGCGTTTAGGATCAAACCGGCGCCTTCAACTTCTATAAACAACCGCGACCATGATATAAGGGGCCACTCCACATCCGGCGAGGCGGGGGCACACTTTTCACTCTTTTTACAACATTTTTTTTTGTAGTTATTACATTATTATTATTATTATTATTATTATTATTATTATTTTGTTGAATTTTTTTAAATGTTTATTTTGTTGTATTGTTTCATCTTCAAATACATCAGATTTCCATATGTTATTTTTTTTTCTCTTTTGATATATGAGAGTATATTGTTCCTGTGGTTATTCTTGTTGAGCTTGCCTGGGCTTCCTGCAGGTTCTTGAATTTAAAGGGGTACTCCTCCCCTAGACATCTTATCCCCTATCCAAAGCATAGCGGATAAGATGTCTGATTGCGGGGTCCTGCCGCTGGGGACCTCCACAATCTCCCTGCTGCACCCGGTGTTTGTTTAGAGCATCAGGTGCAGCACCGGAGGCTCGTGACGTCACGATCACAATGGCGGCTGCGGCACCCCAGACATCTGGTGCACGGAGCGAACTTCAAACATGACTGGGGATGTGGGGCAGAGGCTTGTGATGTCATGGCCACGCCCCCTCAATGCCAGTCTATGGGAGAAGGTGTGATGGCCGCCATGCCCCCTCCCATAGACTTGTATTGAGGGGGCAGGCTGTGACGTCACGAGGGGCGGAGCCGTGATGTCACAATGCTCCCGCCCCTGTATTGCCCTTCATTATGCACAGAGCGAGTTTGCTCTGTGAAATAATGACAGCGGGGTGCTGCAGCCGAGATCCCGGGGGTCCCCAGCAGCGGGACCCTCACGATCAGACATCTTATCCCCTATCCTTTGGATAGGGGATAGAATGTCTAGGGGAAGATTACCCCTTTAAGATGCAGCATTTTCTGTGACAATTGCCAGTTGTGTGAGATAACACATTTGAAATCTGTTTTGTCGGGTGGCTGGTAGTAAGTCACCTGTATTGTGAGGACAAGTGAACATATGCTAGTGCTGAGACAAGCAGGTTTTTTGTTTGCGTGCCAGTGTGAATATGATGTGTTTTGCCAATAAAGAGCAGGGAAAGCCCTGCATTCGGCTGCTGTTTAATGCTGTTTACCTGTCTGAACTGAGCTTAACTTAACACTTCTTTCCTGTCTAACCACAGTGCTCTCTGCTGACACCTCTGTCCATGTCAGGAACTGTCCAGAGCAGGAGAAAATCCCCATAACTACCCTCTCCTGCTCTGGACAGTTCCTGATACAGACAGAGGTGGCAGCAGAGACCACTGTGGTCAGACTGGAAAGAACTACACAACTTCCTGTGGAGCATACAGCAGCTAATAAGTACTGGAAGGATGAAGATTTTTAAAGTAGAAGTAATTTACAAATATGTAAAATATGTAATAAATGTTCTGCAAATCCTATAAGCCAAACTTATATCACAATAATAAATCCATTGGGCCTCATTTACTAAACTGAATCCGACCTGCTTTTATGTCTCTTTTTGGCTCATGCTTAGGTCAGCATTATTGTGCCACAGTACGCTAGAAATCCCTGAGCATTTAGAACAAGTCACAAAATGTAGGGACTAAGGGGGACTAAGTAGTAGGGAAGGGCGACCTTTCAGTATTAATATGTTCCCTATTTGTAATGTGAGTAGAATTAAAATATTTAAGTGGAAAAAAAATGCTCAAAACTAAAACTCAACAGAACCGTCATAACAAAATTGTTTCTGTTTTGCCAAATGCTGAGTAAGGGAAAAGGCTTTTTTTGCAGTGTTTTTATCGTCATGCAACATAATTGTCACGTGCGTCAAATCTGCACCGACATTTCCCAACAAAAGCGCCGTATGAGCAAATAGCATATAAAAAACATAACAACCATAAAAGAAACTCCGCAAAGTCCAAACCCAACCCTGTTAGTAGATAAGGGCCTCTGAGCGGCCCCAACAATGGTCCGGGTTACCGAGTCCAATTTTTTGTAAATGTTGCATAATCTTAAAATGGTACTCCGCCCCTAGACATCTTATCCCCTATCCAAAGGGGACCCCCCGTGTTGGGGACCCCTGCAATCTTGGTTGCGGCACCCCAGACATCCGGTGAATTTCGCTCGGTGCGCGATGACTGGGGATACGGACAGAGGCTTGTGATGTCAGTCATCCCCCACTCGTGATGTCAGGGCCACGCCCCCTCAATGCAAGTCTATGGGAGGGGGCGTGACGCCCCCTCCCATAGACTTGCATTGAGGGGGCTCGGCCGTGACGTCATGAGCCTCCTGCACTGCATCCGACGCTCAAAACGAACGCCGGGTGCAGCAGGGAGATCACGGGGGTCCCCAGTGGCGGGACCCTCTGGATAGGGGATAAGATGTCTAGGGACGGAGTATCCCTTTAAGTCATGCTGTTATTTATTAATTTTTTTTCTATAATTGATAAAACAAAACGATGCTCAGGGGTGGATCTTCATTATAACATACCCAGCTTTTTGTTCCGGTGTTTTTGTATTTTACGCATTATTTTTCATAACTATGTAATTGAATACTATGGTGCTACGTGTGATGTATAAAACATAAAGAAGGTTGCAAAAAATAAATAGAAAAAAAAAACTTAACTTGCATCTTGTTATCCAGGATCCATCTGTAAATCTTTCGGGCTGTGTGACTTGTCAGCCTATAATGTAACGGCTCCTGTTAGGAGTGCGGTCGGACCCTGGAGGATTCTGACAATGCTTAGGAAGCTATAGAGAGAAAAGAGGGAAAAAAATTGATCTTGAAGACATGATGCCATCTGCAACATTTTAGAAGAGCCCTGCAGTTTTTGTGATTTCCAAGGGATACATTAGGAATACACGGAGATAAAAATAGCCGGGCTGTTTGCCTTGGGAATGCAGCTGCCAGTAAAGCAATTAACATTTACATTACAGATCACAACTTTTCCAGGATAACAGGTTTAGTGGATTACAGAGCAGGAACGTTACTAAACAGATGTGGCGGAACGTCAACTATCCGGCAAAGGGGGAAAAGAAAGTGCAGAGAGAGAGAGGAGATCGCGTACGGCGTAAACACAGCGGCGGCGGGAGATCTGCGGGAAACTTCTTATCTCTCCATTTGCCATTTTACAAGTTCAGGCTTAAACCGCTGTTTCCAGATGGCGGATGTTACAAAGTGACGACTACGCGGAAGGGAAAAAAAAATAATAATAATTGTAAATTTGAACTACTGTACAAGGAATTTATTGAATTTGATCATGATAATTGTTTGTAAATAAGACTTTATAGAGTTTATAAATAAGACTTGATAGAGTCGGAATTGTTTAGGTTGGATTGACACCAGTGTTGGCTTTTTTCTTGTTCGGCTCTGTCATTGGCGCGGATGATTGAGAAGAATGTCGCTGTTAGAGCTGCCACACATTGGACACCATTGGCGCCCGATAGTCCCATTGATTCAGAAGGAGTTGGTTGTTGGTTGGGTTTCTGGTACCCATCCTATACCATAAAATGTATCATTCCTTTGATCCAGCATTAACAGAACCTGTTTGTGTTTGGACAGCCTCCAGTGAAATGTTATAAAATAAGATAAATTCTCATAATATTGGTAACATTGCTATCTAAGCTTCCAGCGCCTACTTCTCAGCCAATGCTGCTCTCTTAGTGGGGTCTTGTCTACTAGAAGCCACATGGGCGCAACCTCCTGCTTCTTAAAGGGGCACTCCGCCCCTAGACATCTTATGTCTGATTGGGGGGGTCCCGCCACTGGGGACCCCATGATCTCGGCTGCGACACCCCAGACAGCCAGTGCGCGGAGTGAACTTCAGTTTGTGCCTGATGACTGGTGATAAGGGGTGGAGGCTTGTGACCTCACGGTCACGCCCCGCTTGTGATGTCATGACCATGCCCCCTCAATGCAAGTCAATGGGAGGGGGGCATGATGGCCATAATGCCCCCTCCTATAGACTTGCATTGAGGGGGCATGGCCATGATGTCATGAGCAGGGCGCAGTCGTGAGATCACAAGTCTCTGGCGCTGCACCCGATGCTCTAAACGTACACCGGGTGCAACAGGGAGATGACGGGGTCCCAGCAGCGGGACCCCTGTGATCAGACATTTTATGCCCTATGCTTTGGATAGGGTATAAGTTGTCTAGGGGCGGAGTACCCCTTTAAAGTACCAGTTTATGTGGACCTATCACCTGCTGCCTGTTACGCCGAGCGCTCCGGGTCCCCGCTCCTCCCCGGAGCGCTCGCTACACTTCCCTCACTGCAGCGCCCCGGTCGGTTCCACGGACCCGGGGCGCTGCGTTACCACCTCCGGCCGGGATGCGATTCGCGATGCGGGTAGCGCCCGCTCGCGATGCGCACCCCGGCTCCCGTACCTTACTCGCTCCCCGTCAGTTCTGTCCCGGCGCGCGCGGCCCCGCTCCCTAGGGCGCGCGCGCGCCGGGTCTTTGCGATTTGAAGGGCCACTGCACCGCTGATTGGTGCAGTGGTTCCAATTAGTGTTTACACCTGTGCACTTCCCTGTGTCGCCTCGCTTCCCCTTCGCTCCCTCGCCGGATCTTGTTGCCCTAGTGCCAGTGAAAGCGTTCCTTGTGTGTTCCTTGCCTGTGATTCCAGACCTTCTGCCGTTGCCCCTGACTACGATCCTTGCTGCCTGCCCCGACCTTCTGCTACGTCCGACCTTGCTTCTGTCTACTCCCTTGTACCGCGCCTATCTTCAGCAGCCAGAGAGGTTGAGCCGTTGCTAGGGGATACGACCTGGTCACTACCGCCGCAGCAAGACCATCCCGCTTTGCGGCGGGCTCTGGTGAAAACCAGTAGTGACTTAGAACCGATCCTCTAGCACGGTCCACGCCAATCCCTCTCTGGCACAGAGGATCCACTACCTGCCAGCCGGCATCGTGACAGTAGATCCGGCCATGGATCCCGCTGAAGTTCCTCTGCCAGTTGTCGCTGACCTCACCACGGTGGTCGCCCAGCAGTCACAACAGATTGCGCAACAAGGCCAACAGCTGTCTCAACTGACTGTTATGCTACAACAGTTACTACCACAGCTCCAGCAATCATCTCCTCCGCCAGCTCCTGTACCTCCTCCGCAGCGAGTGGCCGCTTCTGGAATACGACTATCCTTGCCGGATAAATTTGATGGGGACTCTAAGTTTTGCCGTGGCTTTCTTTCCCAATGTTCATTACACTTGGAGATGATGTCGGACCAGTTCCCCACTGAAAGGTCTAAGGTGGCTTTCGTAGTCAGCCTGCTGTCTGGAAAAGCCCTGGCTTGGGCCACACCGCTCTGGGACCGCAATGACCCCGTCACTGCCTCTGTACACTCCTTCTTCTCGGAAATTCGAAGTGTCTTTGAGGAACCTGCCCGAGCCTCTTCTGCTGAGACTGCCCTGTTGAACCTGGTCCAGGGTAATTCTTCCGTTGGCGAGTATGCCGTACAGTTCCGTACCCTTGCTTCAGAATTATCCTGGAATAATGAGGCACTCTGCGCGACCTTTAAAAAAGGCCTATCCAGCAACATTAAAGATGTTCTGGCCGCACGAGAAATCCCTGCTAACCTACATGAACTCATCCATCTTGCCACTCGCATTGACATGCGTTTTTCCGAACGGCGTCAGGAGCTCCGCCAGGATATGGACTCTGTTCGCACGAGGCGTTTCTTCTCCCCGGCTCCTCTCTCCTCTGGTCCCCTGCAATCTGTTCCTGTGCCTCCCGCCGTGGAGGCTATGCAGGTCGACCGGTCTCGCCTGACACCCCAAGAGAGGACACGACGCCGCATGGAGAATCTCTGCCTGTACTGTGCTAGTACCGAACACTTCCTGAAGGATTGTCCTATCCGTCCTCCCCGCCTGGAAAGACGTCCGCTGACTCCGCACAAAGGTGAGACAGTCCTTGATGTCTACTCTGCTTCTCCACGTCTTACTGTGCCTGTGCGGATGTCTGCCTCTGCCTTCTCCTTCTCTGCTGTGGCCTTCTTGGACTCTGGATCTGCAGGAAATTTCATCTTAGCCTCTCTCGTCAACAGGTTCAACATCCCGGTGACCAGTCTCGCCAGACCCCTCTACATCAATTGTGTAAACAATGAAAGATTGGACTGTACTATACGTTTCCGCACGGAGCCCCTTCTAATGTGCATCGGATCTCATCACGAGAGGATTGAACTGTTGGTCCTCCCCAATTGCACTTCTGAAATCCTTCTTGGACTTCCCTGGCTTCAACTCCATTCCCCAATCCTGGATTGGTCCACTGGGGAGATCAAGAGTTGGGGGCCCTCTTGTTCCAAGGACTGCTTAAAACCGGTTCCCAGTAAACCTTGCCGTGTCCCTGTGCTTCCTCATGTAACCGGCCTCCCTAAGGCCTATATGGACTTTGCGGACGTTTTTTGCAAAAAACAAGCTGAGACTCTACCTCCTCACAGGCCTTATGATTGTCCCATTGACCTCCTCCCGGGCACTACTCCACCCCGGGGCAGAATCTATCCTCTGTCCGTCCCAGAGACTCTTGCCATGTCTGAATACGTCCAAGAAAATTTAAAAAAGGGCTTTATCCGTAAATCCTCCTCTCCTGCCGGAGCCGGATTTTTCTTTGTGTCCAAAAAAGATGGCTCTCTACGTCCTTGCATTGACTACCGCGGTCTTAATAAAATCACGGTTAAGAACCGCTACCCCCTACCCCTCATCTCTGAACTCTTTGATCGTCTCCAAGGTGCCCATATTTTTACCAAACTGGACTTAAGAGGTGCTTATAATCTCATCCGCATCAGAGAGGGGGATGAATGGAAAACGGCATTTAACACCAGAGATGGACACTTTGAGTATCTGGTCATGCCCTTTGGTCTATGCAACGCCCCTGCCGTCTTCCAAGACTTTGTTAATGAAATTTTTCGTGATCTACTATACTCCTGTGTTGTTGTATATCTGGACGATATCCTGATTTTTTCTGCCAATCTTGAAGAACACCGCCAGCATGTCCGTATGGTTCTTCAGAGACTTCGTGATAATCAACTCTATGCCAAAATAGAGAAATGTCTGTTTGAATGCCAATCTCTTCCTTTTCTAGGATACTTGGTCTCTGGCCAGGGACTACAAATGGACCCAGATAAACTCTCTGCCGTCTTAGATTGGCCACGCCCCTCCGGACTCCGTGCCATCCAACGTTTTTTGGGGTTCGCCAATTATTACAGGCAATTTATTCCACATTTTTCTACCATTGTGGCTCCTATTGTGGCTTTAACAAAAAAAAATGCCGATCCCAAGTCTTGGCCTCCTCAAGCGGAAGACGCCTTTAAACGACTCAAGTCTGCCTTTTCTTCGGCTCCCGTGCTCTCCAGACCTGACCCATCTAAACCCTTCCTATTGGAGGTTGATGCCTCCTCAGTGGGAGCTGGAGCTGTCCTTCTACAAAAAAACTCTTCCGGGCATGCTGTTACTTGTGGTTTTTTTTCCAGGACCTTCTCTCCGGCGGAGAGGAACTACTCCATCGGGGATCGAGAGCTTCTAGCCATTAAATTAGCACTTGAGGAATGGAGGCATCTGCTGGAGGGATCAAGATTTCCAGTTATTATTTACACCGATCACAAGAACCTCTCCTACCTCCAGTCTGCCCAACGGCTGAATCCTCGTCAGGCCAGGTGGTCTCTGTTCTTTGCCCGATTTAATTTTGAAATTCACTTTCGGCCTGCTGATAAAAACATTAGGGCCGATGCTCTCTCTCGTTCCTCAGATGCCTCTGAAATTGAACTCTCTCCTCAACACATCATTCCTCCTGACTGCCTGATTTCCACTTCTCCAGCCTCCATCAGGCAAACTCCTCCAGGAAAGACCTTTGTTTCTCCACGCCAACGCCTTGGGATCCTCAAATGGGGTCACTCCTCCCATCTCGCAGGTCATGCGGGCATCAAGAAATCTGTGCAACTCATCTCTCGCTTCTATTGGTGGCCGACTCTAGAGACTGATGTGGTGGACTTTGTGCGAGCCTGCACTATCTGTGCCCGGGATAAGACTCCTCGCCAGAAGCCCGCTGGTTTTCTTCATCCTCTACCTGTCCCCGAACAACCTTGGTCTCTGATTGGTATGGATTTTATTACTGACTTACCCCCATCCCATGGCAACACTGTTATTTGGGTGGTCGTTGATCGATTCTCCAAAATGGCACATTTCATCCCTCTTCCTGGTCTTCCTTCAGCGCCTCAGTTGGCTAAACAATTTTTTGTACACATTTTTCGTCTTCACGGGTTGCCTACACAGATCGTCTCGGATAGAGGCGTCCAATTTGTGTCTAAATTCTGGAGGGCTCTCTGTAAACAACTCAAGATTAAATTAAATTTTTCTTCTGCATACCATCCTCAATCCAATGGACAAGTAGAGAGAATTAACCAGATCTTGGGTGACTATTTACGACATTTTGTTTCCTCCCGCCAGGATGACTGGGCAGATCTTCTACCTTGGGCCGAATTCTCGTATAATTTCAGAATCTCTGAATCTTCCTCCAAATCTCCGTTTTTCGTGGTGTACGGCCGTCACCCTCTTCCCCCCCTCCCTACCCCCTTGCCCTCTGGTCTGCCCGCTGTGGATGAAATTTCTCGTGATCTTTCCACCATATGGAAAGAGACCCAAAATTCTCTCTTACAGGCTTCTTCTCGCATGAAGAGATTCGCAGATAAGAAAAGAAGAGCTCCTCCCATTTTTTCCCCTGGAGACAAGGTATGGCTCTCCGCTAAATATGTCCGTTTCCGTGTCCCGAGCTATAAGTTGGGACCACGCTATCTTGGTCCTTTTAAAGTTTTGTGTCAAATTAATCCTGTCTCTTACAAACTTCTTCTTCCTCCTTCTCTTCGTATCCCTAATGCCTTTCACGTCTCTCTTCTTAAACCTCTCATCCTCAACCGTTTTTCTCCTAAATCTGTTCCTCCCACTCCTGTTTCCGGCTCCTCGGACATCTTCTCTGTCAAAGAGATTTTGGCCTCTAAAAAGGTCAGGGGAAGAACTTTTTTTTTAGTGGATTGGGAGGGTTGTGGTCCAGAAGAGAGGTCCTGGGAACCTGAGGACAATATCCTGGACAAAAGTCTGATCCTCAGGTTCTCAGGCCCCAAGAAGAGGGGGAGACCCAAGGGGGGGGGTACTGTTACGCCGAGCGCTCCGGGTCCCCGCTCCTCCCCGGAGCGCTCGCTACACTTCCCTCACTGCAGCGCCCCGGTCGGTTCCACGGACCCGGGGCGCTGCGTTACCACCTCCGGCCGGGATGCGATTCGCGATGCGGGTAGCGCCCGCTCGCGATGCGCACCCCGGCTCCCGTACCTTACTCGCTCCCCGTCAGTTCTGTCCCGGCGCGCGCGGCCCCGCTCCCTAGGGCGCGCGCGCGCCGGGTCTTTGCGATTTGAAGGGCCACTGCACCGCTGATTGGTGCAGTGGTTCCAATTAGTGTTTACACCTGTGCACTTCCCTGTGTCGCCTCGCTTCCCCTTCGCTCCCTCGCCGGATCTTGTTGCCCTAGTGCCAGTGAAAGCGTTCCTTGTGTGTTCCTTGCCTGTGATTCCAGACCTTCTGCCGTTGCCCCTGACTACGATCCTTGCTGCCTGCCCCGACCTTCTGCTACGTCCGACCTTGCTTCTGTCTACTCCCTTGTACCGCGCCTATCTTCAGCAGCCAGAGAGGTTGAGCCGTTGCTAGGGGATACGACCTGGTCACTACCGCCGCAGCAAGACCATCCCGCTTTGCGGCGGGCTCTGGTGAAAACCAGTAGTGACTTAGAACCGATCCTCTAGCACGGTCCACGCCAATCCCTCTCTGGCACAGAGGATCCACTACCTGCCAGCCGGCATCGTGACACTGCCCTATAGATTGTAGGAGACACTATTCTGCTGTTCTGGGCAAGAGCTAAAACGTCCTTTTGGTTCCTTAGCTGAAGTGATAATCCATTTGCCATCGTCTGATAATAACCTGACCTTTTCCTGACCACCTTCTTTAGTCTGCTGCCTGCCCTGACCTCTCTTGACCCTGACCTGGTTAGTCTATGTTAGAGTCTTAACCTCCTTACCAGGATACTACCCATTAGACATCTCTTTTTCTTTGCTGCATCTGTAGCACCTCGTGGGTGGACATCTCCAGGACGCCTGAATACAGTAATGACAGTGGAGTCTCCTGGCGGTTTTCTCCGCTAAGTATTTTTGTTTGCTTGAAATAATATGAAGTTTGGTGGAGAGTGTGGTTGAGAGTTTTTATTTTTTGAGGATTTGATACCTATTTATAGAATTTTATTTTATTATGTATTTTTTATTGATTTTGCTGAAACCTAATTACCAGCCTTTCAGACAACACCATTGGGTTTTCCCTTACTCAACCATTGCGGTGGGCTTCTCTAACTCATCTTGGTTCAGGTTCCATTAATGAAAGGGTAAAGTGAATGTGCGCTACCCATTGGGCCGCAGCATGGGCCAAATTGGGGCACACATGTATAGTCTGCTTGACCCAAGACATGGTGACCCCAGTTCACATTACAGGTGTACACTCAGATGTATTATCGATCCTTTTGCAGAATCTGGAGAACATTGCATATGAGTCTAAACAAAATGCCAATGCATATGGCGTCCTCTCTCTCTGTTGTCATTGATTTGTATATGGCTTTTACTGCTTTGCATAGTCCCTGCTGTATAAAGAACATAATGTAAAGTACAGGACCTGCTGACAGATGCTCTTGAAGCCCATGTTATAGTCCATATATCCCAAGAGCCAAACTAGTCATAGGCCGAGAAGGCGCTCCATTTATGGCCCACCCCCTGGTTACAGTACCCAGGGCACTTCTGCCATAAGAACACTTACATTAGTAGCCTCAGACAGTGTCACCTGCTGTCAAGAAGTGAGTGGCACAGTTTAACCCCTTTCCTGCCCATACTGTACATTTACAGCTTGGGGTGGGGGAAAGATCAATATCAATTGCGGCATTAAAAAAGTTTTTTGTGGCATCCCAGGTGTCTATTGCTGCGATTGGTACATTACATCTTAGGGCAGCCCCTGGCCTTCGCTAGGCCTCCGTACCTACTGTGACTTGGCTGTTGATACATCTGCCTATGGCTGAACCAATAGGGTACCAATCTAATAGATCAAGGGTTCTCAACCAGGGGTATGTGTACCCCTAAGGGTACGCCATGGGCTCTGCGGGGATACAGTATTTTTCTGACAAATACCGGCCATGCATCACTATATCGTACCACAGCCGAAGCTGCGACCCCAGACACTTAATGTGAGCTGCAGTGGCTGTCAGGTCTGACATGTGACGTCCCTGACATTGTGCGGAGGTGCCGGCGCAGCACGGAAGGACGTCACCCATCAGTGCGGCCCTCCGACTCCTGCAGTATCTTGTAAGGCTTGGTTCACATCACGTTTTTGCCATACTGTTTTCAATCAGTTTTTCTAAAGAAAAACATATGACTAAAAAACGGATGGAACGGTATGGGAAAAAGTAGACCGTATGCGTTTTTAAACCGTATATTGTTTTTAAAAGTGCATACAGTTCCTTCTGTTTACATTTTTTTTTTTAAACATACGTTTTTTGAAAATGTTGTCCATTTTTAATGGAGGGGTCTTGGGTGGGGACTTTTGGATGCAAATGCACATGTGCAAAGTAAAAAGCGTATACAGTTTCGCGTATGGAACCGTAGACATGTGCGTTTCCCATTGACGTCCATGTTAAAAAAAAAAAAAAAAAAAAAACGTATGCGGTTGCAGTGCAGTTTTTAAACCGGAGACCAAACCATGGTCAACTATGGTTTTGAGTATGGGAGAAAACCGTGTTGCAAGCAAACTGTACACAACTGAATGCATCCGGGTGCATGCGGTTCTCAATTGTTTGCCTATGTATACGGATTTCAATATGATTCCATACGTTTTTAATAGTGAAAACGTATACGAGAAAGGTACTTGAAAAACATGGTGTGAACCCACCCTAATTCCTTTCTTATTGGACTAATAGAATTTTGTAGAGACAAGCTTTCGGGATTCCTCCCTAACGGGAGGAATCCCGAAAGCTTGTCTCTGCAAAATTCTGTTATTCCAATAACAAAAGGTATTATAAGGTACTGCAACATTTTTAGATTTTGCATCTATATATATATATATACATTTGGCGGGGGCACCTTTCTTTATTTCTGCCCGTCAGCAGAGAGAGGCTCCCCTGCCTCTTCCCCCTCCCCTGTTTTACACATGCGGATGGTGACAGATGCCGGAATGCAAAGTATGGAAAAAAGTGAAGATTCTGTCACTGCGGAAACTTGTTTTTCTGCTCTTTGATTGAAAAACATAGAAGGGAAAAAAAATCTTTTTTTTGCTTCTTCTTAGAAACATCCAGCTGTTAAATGAGCCGTCCCATTCATCATGAATGACAAAAAGTCACAGGGAGCGCACCCACCCTGACAGGAAGACGGGAAAAGCGTCCACTGGGAATCATTGATCTCTCGCTTCCAGTCCCGCAGGGCGAGCATTGTGCGCAGACGACGTTACAATCAGACCTTCGCTTAGAGCTGCGTGAGACCGAGCATCCGAAATCTAAGAAAAATCTAAAAACAATAACATTGTTTTCTATGGGGACAAAAAAGAGGAAATTAATTAGAGATATTTGTTATGTACAGAACTTGTTTATACCAGAAGAAAGTCAGGAAAACGGAAATAGGGGATATAGATCTAAAGAGGGACATTGACCATTGGGTGCTTTCTGATCCCAAAACTGACCAGACAAAAAGTTCCTGTAGGTCTAAGGGCCACAAACTGTATGGTTTACCACAAGGCCTGCCATAACCCTACAGACTTCATCCCTGGTGCCCCTCTACAGTATAACGAGTAGACTAAGAAATAATACACAAATACAATGTATATATTACTTATCCTGTACTGATCCTGAGTTATATCCTGTAATATACCCCATGAGCTGTACTCACTATTCTGCTGGTGAGGTCACTGTGTACATACATTACATTACTTATCCTGAACTGATCCTGAGTTATATCCGTATTATACCCCTGAGCTGTATTCACTATTCTGCTGGTGAGGTCACTGTGTACATACATTACATTACTTATCCTGTACTGATCCTGAGTTATATCCTTTATTATACTCCAGAGCTGTACTCACTATTCTGCTGGTGAGGTCACTGTGTACATACATTACATTACTTATCCTGAACTGATCCTGAGTTATATCCGTATTATACCCCTGAGCTGTACTCACTATTCTGCTGGTGAGGTCACTGTGTACATACATTACATAACTTATCCTGTACTGATCCTGAGTTATATCCTGTATTATACTCCAGAGCTGCACTCACTAATCTGCTGGTGAGGTCACTGTGTATATACATAACATTACTTATCCTGTACTGATCCTGAGTTATATCCTGTATTATACTCCAGAGCTGTACTCACTATTCTGCTGGTGAGATCACTGTGTACATACATTACATTACTTATCCTGTACTGATCCTGAGTTATATCCTGTATTATACTCCAGAGCTGTACTCACTATTCTGCTGGTGAGATCACTGTGTACATACATTACATTACTTATCCTGTACTGACCCTGAGTTATATCCTGTATTATACTCCAGAGCTGTACTCACTATTCTGCTGGTGAGGTCACTGTGTACATACATTACATTACTTATCCTGTACTGATCCGGAGTTATATCCTGCATTATACTCCAGAGCTGTACTCACTATTCTGCTGGTGAGGTCACTGTGTACATACATTACATTACTTATCCTGTACTGATCCGGAGTTATATCCTGCATTATACTCCAGAGCTGTACTCACTATTCTGCTGGTGAGGTCACTGTGTACATACATTACATTACTTATCCTGTACTGATCCTGAGTTATATCCTGTATTATACTCCAGAGCTGTACTCACTATTCTGCTGGTGAGGTCACTGGGTACATACATTACATTACTTATCCTGTACTGATCCTGAGTTATATCCTGTATATACTCCAGAGCTGTAATCACTATTCTGCTGGTGAGATCACTGTGTACATACATTACTTATCCTGTACTGATCCTGAGTTATATCCTGTATTATACCCCAGAGCTGTACTCACTATTCTGCTGGTGAGGTCACTGTGTACATACATTACATTACTTATCCTGTACTGATCCTGAGTTATATCCTGTATTATACTCCAGAGCTGTACTCACTATTCTGCTGGTGAGGTCACTGTGTACATACATTACATTACTTATCCTGTACTGATCCTGAGTTATATCCTGTATTATACTCCGGAGCTGCACTCAGTATTCTGCTGGTGAGGTCACTGTGTACATACATTACATTACTTATCCTGTACTGATCCTGAGTTATATCCTGTATCCCTACAGCTCAGGTTTTAATCTCTAATATTTTCTTATTTCCTGTCAGAATATCTGCGACTGAACATTGTGTTGATCTTTGGATGAATATAGAAGATATTTAATTATCGGTGTTTTAGTTTGTCTCGTGCTGTTAATGAACTACACGTATAAATTATTACATTATAAGTGATTACATCTTCTTCTCTGAAGTTCTCACTTGGTGCCAGAAAGCTGCAAAAATCTAATTTATTAAACAAGAATGTTATCACTTTAAACCATGGAGGAATATTCAATATTATTATTAAGTGTCAACTCAGCACTAGTGATGGGCTAGGAAATGGCACAGTATCTATCTATCTACCTATCTATCTATCTATCTCATATCTATCTATGTATCTATCTATCTATCATCTATCTATCTATCTCATATCTATCTATGTATCTATCTATCTATCATCTATCTATCTATCTATCTATCTCATATCTATCTCATATCTATCAATCTATCATCTATCTATCATCTATCTATCTCATATCTATCTATCTATCTATCTATCATCTATCTATCATCTATCTATCTCATATCTATCTATCTATCTCATATCTATCTTTCTATCTCATATCTATCTATCTATCTATCTATCTATCTATCATCTATCTATCATCTATCTATCTCATATCTATCTATCTCATATCTATCTATCTATCTATCTCATATCTATCTTTCTATCTCATATCTATCTATCTATCTATCTATCTATCTCATATCTATCTCTCTATCTATCTCATATATATCTATCTATCTATCTATCTCATATCTATCTATCTATCTATCTATCTCATATCTATCTCATATCTATCTATTTATCTCATATCTATCTATCTATCTCATATCTATCTATCTATCTATCTATCTCATATCTATCTATCTCATATCTATCTATCTATCTCATATCTATCTCATATCTATCTATATCATATCTATCTATCTATCTATCTATCTATCTATCTATCTATCTATCTCATATCTATCTCATATCTATCTATCTATCTCATATCTATCTATCTATCTCATATCTATCTATCTATCTATCTAATATCTATCTATCTATGTATAGTAGTTTGTACAGGAGACATTATTGATATATTTTACACTTTTCCTTTATTTTGACCTGAAGATGTTTCTCTTGTTTTGTAGTTTCGGCGCAGAATCTGAAGTCCAGCCTGGACGCCATGGATCACCAAATAAAACGCCTGGAAGGTGACATCAAGAACGTCCCCAAAACGGATAATCCGCACGATAAGTTTGTAGAGAAGATGACTATATCCTTGCTCTGAAGTCTTTGTCATTTTTAGGTCATTCACATTAAGCAATAACACTAGTTAAATATTTACACAGCATGAAATTACCGCCTCAGCGCCGCCCGATTTCACACGTGAGATGGTGAGAGTAGTGTTAGGGGACAAGGTGTGGAACCATGTTGTGTCCCAGTCCCACAAGCTGCCAGGGGCCACGTGTAACAATCCGCACGTCGGTCGCCTCTCGGCGCAGGATTTGCTTACAATAAGATATTTAACCGAATGCAGCGTTAATTGTACCTGAAATACGATGGAATCGAAATGTGATGATTCTAGAATTACAATTTATTCACACTTTGTATCAGGAGTTTTAATTCTGCTATTTTATGTTATTTTCAACTTTTTTTTTCCATCTCTTTATCTTAACCTTTCTTCTGCTGAATAGTTTTACAGTTATTTTTTATTAGTTTTTTTTGTTTATTATTGATAGATAGAATTAATAATAAAATAGTATGATAGTAAGAAAGTAACAACAAAAGTAATAATAATAATAATAATAATAATAACAACATAGTGATAGTTATAGTAAGAAAGTAACAAATATATTAATAATAACATAGTGATAGGTCTAGGAACAAAGTAACAACAATAGTAATAATAATAATATTAATAACATAGACATAGATCTAATAACAAAGTAATAACAATAGTAATAAAAATAATAATAATAATAATAACATAAACATAGATCTAATAACAAAGTAATAACAATAGTAATAAAAATAATAATAATAATAATAACATAAACATAGATCTAATAACAAAGTAACAACAATAGTAATAAAAATAATAATAATAATAATAATATTAATAACATAAACATAGATCTAATAACAAAGTAACAACAATAGTAATAAAAATAATAATAATAATATTAATAACATAAACATAGATCTAGTAACAAAGTAACAACAATAGTAATAATATTAATAATCATCAGGGACCCGGCAGCATGGGCGCAGCCACAGCAGGTAAGCCCCACGTTAGACTTATTTCATTATTTTTAGTCTGGATACTGATCCTCCCGGATGGAGAATTGTTACATCTCGACTTTCCTTCTCTTTTTCATGGTTTGCTAAATTCCCTATGTCCTTATGGAGGCAGATCTGCTGATGTCACACTCTATAAGTCAGTGGTTTTCAATCATTGTTCCTCCAGCTATTGCAAAACTACAACTCCCAGCATGACCGGGTAGCCTTTAGTTTTCTTGGCATGCTGGGAGTTGTAGTTTTGCAACACTTGGAGGCACCCTGATTGGGAAAAACTGCTGCAAGTCCTCATTCACATGACGTTCTGCCATAACAATGTACGATGGCCCCGACATACGATCATTTCAACATACGATGCTTTTATATGTCAGATCATCGCATAAAAGTCTATGCGGCAGCGCAGATGCTTCAGCTGCCGCCAGATTAATGTTGTTTACTGCGCCCCGTGTGGTCCGGTGAGTGTCACTCACCTGTCCCCAACGTTCCAGACCGTCCTCTTCATGCTCCGCTTCATCGCCGTCGCCCTCCTTCATTGTCATCACATTGCCGCACCCCTTCATCCAATAGAAGCAGCGTGCACAGCGATGTAATGACGGCGATGGAGAGCGATGATGCAGGGCAGCGGTGATGGTCCGGAGCAGCTGGGACACGTGAGCATAACTTTGTATATTACTATTGCACTGACCCCTCAACATACGATGGATTCGGTTAACAATGTGTCATTTGGAACGAATTACAATCGTATTGAGGGATCACTGTAATAGATCTACGCAGGTGAGGTTCAGGGGGATGTGACACTATGATGTGACACGCTGATGTGACACTATGATGTTACACTATGATGTAACACTAAGATGTGACACTATGATGTTACACTATGATGTAACACTAAGATGTGACACTATGATGTGACACTATGATGTTACACTATGATGTAACACTAAGATGTGACACTATGATGTGACACTATGATGTAACACTAAGATGTGACACTATGATGTAACACTAAGATGTGACACTATGATGTAACACTAAGATGTGACACTATGATGTGACACTAAGATGTGACACTATGATGTAACACTAAGATGTGACACTATGATGTTACACTATGATGTGACACTATGATGTAACACTAAGATGTGACACTATGATGAAACACTAAGATGTGACACTATGATGTAACACTAAGATGTGACACTATGATGTAACACTAAGATGTGACACTATGATGAAACACTAAGATGTGACACTATGATGTAACACTAAGATGTGACACTATGATGTAACACTAAGATGTGACACTATGATGTAACACTAAGATGTGACACTATGTCGTGACACTATGATGTAACACTAAGATGTGACACTATGATGTGACACAATGATGTTACACTATGATGTGGCACTATGATGTGACACTATGATGTGACACTATGATGTGACACTATGATGTGACACTAAGATGTGGCACTATGATGTGACACTATGATGTGACACTATGATGTGGCACTATGATGTGGCACTATGATGTGACACTATGATGTGACACTATGATGTGACACTATGATGTGACACTATGACATGACACTATGATGTGACACTATGATGTTACACTATGATGTGGCACTATGATGTAACACTTTGATGTGACACTATGATGTGACACTATGATGTGACACTATGACATGACACTATGATGTAACTCTATGATGTGACACTATGACGTGACACTATGATGTGACACTATGATGTGACACTATGATGTGACACTATGATGTTACACTATGATGTGGCACTATGATGTAACGCTTTGATGGGACACTATGATGTGACACTATGACATGACACTATGATGTGGCACTAAGATGTGACACTATGATGTGGTACTATGATGTAACACTTTGATGGGACACTATGATATGACACTATGTCGTGACACTATGATGTGACACTAGGATGTAACACTATGATGTGACACTATGATGTGACACTAGGATGTAACACTATGATGTAACTCTATAACATGACACTATGAAGTGACACTATGATGTAACACTATGATGTGACACTATGATGTTACACTATGATATAGCACTATGTCGTGACACTATGATGTAACACTATGATGTTACACTATGATGTTACACTATGATGTGACACTATGATGTGACACTATGATGTGACACTATGATGTGACACTATGATATGACTCTATGATGTGACACTATGACATGACACTATGATGTAACACTATGATGTGACACTATGATGTGACACTATGATGTGACACTATGATGTTACACTATGATGTGGCACTATGATGTAACACTTTGATGTGACACTATGATGTGACACTATGATGTGACACTATGACATGACACTATGATGTAACTCTATGATGTGACACTATGACGTGACACTATGATGTTACACTATGATGTGACACTATGATGTGACACTATGATGTGACACTATGATGTTACACTATGATGTGGCACTATGATGTAACGCTTTGATGGGACACTATGATGTGACACTATGACATGACACTATGATGTGGCACTAAGATGTGACACTATGATGTGGTACTATGATGTAACACTTTGATGGGACACTATGATATGACACTATGTCGTGACACTATGATGTGACACTAGGATGTAACACTATGATGTGACACTATGATGTGACACTAGGATGTAACACTATGATGTAACTCTATAACATGACACTATGAAGTGACACTATGATGTAACACTATGATGTGACACTATGATGTTACACTATGATATAGCACTATGTCGTGACACTATGATGTAACACTAAGATATGACACTATGATGTTACACTATGATGTGACACTATGATGTGACACTATGATGTGACACTATGATGTGACACTATGATATGACTCTATGATGTGACACTATGACATGACACTATGATGTAACACTAAGATGTGACACTATGATGTTACACTATGATGTAACACTCTGATGTGACACTATGATGTGACACTATGATGTAACACTCTGATGTGACACTATGATGTGACACTATGATGTGACACTATGATGTGACACTATGATGTGACACTATGATGTAACACTAAGATGTGACACTATGATGTTACACTATGATGTAACACTATGATGTAACACTCTGATGTGACACTATGATGTGACACTATGATGTGACACTCTGATGTGACACTATGATGTGACACTATGATGTAACACTCTGATGTGACACTATGATGTGACACTATGATGTGACACTATGATGTGACACTATGATGTGACACTATGATGTAACACTAAGATGTGACACTATGATGTTACACTATGATGTAACACTCTGATGTGACACTATGATGTAACACTCTGATGTGACACTATGATGTTACACTATGATGTAACACTCTGATGTGACACTATGATGTTACACTATGATGTGACACTATGATGTGACACTATGATGTGACACTATGATGTGACACTATGATGTGACACTCTAATGTTACACTATGATGTTACACTATGATGTGACACTATGATGTAACACTCTGATGTGACACTATAATGTGACATTATGATGTGACACTATGATGTTACACTTTGACATCCACATTTTGTTTTTGTGATGATGTGACAACATGGGACGTTGTTCCTTTATTCCCATTATGATGCCAGGACAAGCAGTGACATTGAGCTCGTGTCTCCCCTTTAGTATCGTAGATGTCAGGTCAAGTGTTCTACACCAACAGGGCCACTTCTCATCCAGTCCTACCTCTTAGGAGACTGGAAGCTGTGCACCACATAGGAAGCCATCATGGGCAATAGCCAGTCAACCATAGAGATGACCCATGTGGCTGTCAAGGGGAGGGACATCTTAGTCCCATGCCCTTTGCTATTGGGTGACCCCATGCAGGGCTCCACCCTAGATAAACCGCATAGTTAGCAAAGAACTAGGTGAGGAAATGACCTGACGGCCGTGGGCCAATACTGGCACCTTAAAGGAGAGGGTCTAGTTTCATCCTTGTATTCGCCTCTGATTATCCGCCATTTTGCACTTTACTGCCCCTCAGGATCCTCACTTGCTGCCCCTCAGGATCCTCACTCCCTGCCCATCAGGATCCTCACTCCCTGCCCCTCAGGATCCTCACTCCCTGCCCCTCAGGATCCTCACTCAACCCACCGATTTGCCCAGATTTACTAAACAGAAAGCTGACACTTTTTGTAGGGTTTATTTTTGTTTGTTTTATTGCCGTGTTCTAAATTTTTAGCTTTTGTTTACGTTGAGTTTTTCTTTATTTTGCATTAAAACCTTTATTTGCTTTATTTTGCATTAAATGAAAAGTCCCGACTAATTACTGATGTCATGTGCGCAACTTAGCGCAAATTGTCCCATAATGGACTGAACGCATGGAGAGATGCAGATTAAAAACAAACCATTTACTCCGACCAATAAGTAGACTATTAGTAAATCTGATGGAGAGTATCCCTTTAAGTTTGCTATATTTTTCAGTTTTTCCACCCAATTCTTCAATAGTCACATGATAAAGGGGTACTAAAGGGGTACTCCGGCCAACACGCCCCCTCCCATAGACAGGAATGGAAGGGGCATGGTGTGATGTCACGAGGGGCATGATGTCATGACCACTGCCGCAGGAACCCGCCGTTTGTTAGAAGAGATCGCAGAGTCCCCAGCAGTAGGACCCCCGTGATCAGACATCTTACCCTCTATTCTTTTAATAGAGGATAAGATGTCTAGCAGCGGAGTACCCCTTCAATCACATGACTTTTGATGAGCAAAACACATTGGAAAAAATGCAAAGAAAAAAAAGCTCTTATAGTACTATTTTTTTGGGGGAAAAAACACCACAAAAACTGGATCTTTTTAGGTTAGTTTTTTGTAGCATTTTTTTTTCTAGGTCAAATATTCGCTAAAATACATTGTGTTAAAGGTTCATTTCTTTGTACGTTAAAGACTGAGCATATTTTCCTTTTTTTTTTCCAGAAAATTCTTTAATTTTCCAAATGCACCAAATTTAGATTTTGAATGACACTGAGTACAATCTGACACTTTTATATTTTCTCTATTGTAATGCAAATTTTGCATTTTCTAAAATGCAAAAAAAAAAAAAAAAAAAAAACTGTTTCAATAGAATTCTACTTAAAGCTTTGAATTACCAGATTACATTAAAGCCGGGGATGTGCGCGTCTGGGAATAAGGAAGGATCTGGACGCATGATGGACGTATAAGTGCGGGACATACATCCGCCATATGCATTATTCATCCGTGTACAGGACGCTCAGAATTCATTTATCTCTACTCCTTTTGTTGGCAAATGTTATGTGTGTTGGATATACAGCGAGCGGTATTTAATGTGACAGCGGGACATGGGGGGGGGGGGGGTGAAGCTTCGCAGGATATTCCTCAGGTCGCCTTCTTTTTCTTCTCACCATGCTGCCTAAACGTGCGTTTACCACACAGAATCCTCCATGAGATTTACAGGTTGTGGCATTTCATAGACTGCTGCTTATGAATGCAGGAAGGAACCTGGGGGAAGAGCGTCCGGAGAAAGAGCATCCAGAGAAAGAGCGTCCCGAGAAAGAGCGTCCGGAGAAAGAGTGTCCCGAGAAAGAGCGTCCTGAGAAAGAGCGTCCTGAGAAAGAGCGTCCGGAGAAAGAGCATCCAGAGAAAGAGCGTCCCGAGAAAGAGCGTCCTGAGAAAGAGCGTCCGGGGAAAGAGCGTCCCGAGAAAGAGCGTCCGGAGAAAGAGCGTCCGGAGAAAGAGTGTCCCGAGAAAGAGCGTCCGGAGAAAGAGCATCCGGGGATGTCATCCCATTAATCATTCCCCATAGAGTCGGCTCAGGCCTGTTCTGCAGCCACTGAGCAAACATTAGGCACCCCGACCCTACCAGCTCACATAAATAGACGCCGGCCGGGACCCCAGAGTTTTACACAGGTGCAATGAAGCGATCCGAACCGCTAAAGACCAAAGTCAACTCAATGATATCGGGAGTCAGGGAATCGAATCAGGGAGTGAAGCTGTAAAAAAAAAAAAATGAATGAATACAAAATGACAAATCTAATTACGCCAGTTTTTCAGGGAAATTGTATTTTATGCTGGATGAAGGGCGACTGACCGGTGGTTTTGTGCTGGAAAAAAAACTATTGAAAGAAATTTAGTAGGGTTGAATTATTTTGCATGGCTGGTTGTGACTTTTTTCAGCTGGGCTGTGGGGGCGCAGTCCTACGGACTCAGCTCTCACACCTATATTGTGTATGATGCAGATGTGTGTGTGTGGAGGGGGGGGGGGGGATTACAGATTTGCAATGGGGCCCTAGATTAGTGTTTTCAAATCTGGGTGCCTCCAACTGTTGCCAAAATCCTCCAGCATGCCTGGACAGTCTACTTATGTCCTGACTATTCTTTTGGCTGTTGTCCTGTACCTTGTTGTCCTGTACCTTGTTTTCGATCCATCGTTCCACCAGATGATGCAAAACTACAACTCCCAGTATTCTGGCAGTTATAGTTTTGCAACAGCTGAAGTCACTTTGGTTTGGAAACACTGATCTACCTTAAAAAAAAGCTCTTGCTCTATATCAGTGGTCTTCAGTTGTTGCAGAACTACAACTCCCAGCATGCCTAGACAGCCTTTGGCAACAGCTGGAAGCACCGTAGCTGGGAAACACAGTCCTAGAGCTTCAGGTTCCACCCCTGGCAGTAGTTCTATGCTTTTACAGCTATTTGTCCATAAGTTGCCAAAGATAGCTTTCCAGTTCAATAAAAGGTTGGTGTACAGCTCACAAAGTAGAGGAGGAGGGGAAAATTCAAGATCAACCAATCTCTATCCCCAGATATTTACATTGGCTTAGACACCCAATTCCCCCTCTAACAGGGGTTAAACCTTCTTGAGTTGTACCACCCTATGTAGAATCGGAAGGGCCAATTAGAGTTCAACCATCACAGCATAGAGATTGTCCCCCAAGGATCCTAAGATGGCCCAAAGAGAGGAGGGGCTAGTTCAGGTCAATCAGAGTATTATCCTAATGTCCTGAGAGTTGTACCAACCTACGTAGAATGGGAAGGGCCAATAAGGGTCTGACCCCAAAAAACAAAAAGACCGCCCCTTAGGATCCTAAGATGGCCCAAAGAGAGGAGGAGCTAGTTCAGGTCAATCAGAGTATTATCCTAATGTCCTGAGAGTTGTACCAACCTATGTAGAATGGGAAGGGCAAATAAGGGTCTGACCCCGAAAAACAAAAAGACCGCCCCTTAGGATCCTAAGATGGCCCAAAGAGAGGAGGGGCTAGTTCAGGTCAATCAGAGTATTATCCTAATGTCCTGAGAGTTGTACCAACCTACGTAGAATGGGAAGGGCCAATAAGGGTCTGACCCCGAAAAACAAAAAGACCGCCCCTTAGGATCCTAAGACGGCCCAAAGAGAGGAGGAGCTAGTTCAGGTCAATCAGAGTATTATCCTAATGTCCTGAGAGTTGTACCAACCTATGTAGAATGGGAAGGGCAAATAAGGGTCTGACCCCGAAAAACAAAAAGACCGCCCCTTAGGATCCTAAGACGGTCCAAAGAGAGGAGGAGCTAGTTCAGGTCAATCAGAGTATTATCCTAATGTCCTGAGAGTTGTACCAACCTATGTAGAATGGGAAGGGCAAATAAGGGTCTGACCCCGAAAAACTAAAAGACCGCCCCTTAGGATCCTAAGACGGTCCAAAGAGAGGCGGAGGGCTAGTTCAGGCTGATATGAATATGACCCTTATGTCCTGAGATGCCCTATATTGATTTTCCCTATGAAAAAAATGAACTGCAGTATTTGTAGGATGGGCTGAGACAGATTAGCCTATATATTTACAAGCAGATGTAGCAGAGCTAAGTTGGTAATGTATACGGCTCATTGTGTTATCTGAGGCAGGGTAACATAATTCATTATGTCCAATAGTAAAATGTCAAAGTCAGCTCTGCTGCATCTGTAATGTTGTCTTTTTCTGCGCCCGTCTTGACATTCATGTCACTTATAATGGTCGGACCCTTGGCCACTAACACATGGAGATCCGATTACCATAAAGTGATAGATTCTTGGTGTCCTGTGTCTGTACAGTCAGTGTTCGCCGTCCTCTTGTCTGGGGACAGAAGCTGTAATCATGAAGCGATGGCAGATAAGAGTCCTGACTGAGGCCATTGTATTGGGAACAGTAGCGCATTGATGCCATGGCCATGACTAATGTGCCCTGCAGAGCGCTCTACCCACTTGTACGCCGGCCAGTTGGCTCCCGCTCAGCCTCCTCATCAGCCAGTCCTTCATCTTTAATGGCAATGGGAGATTTAAAGGCTGGAGTTGGCTGAGAATACTCCACCACGCATTTCGGGTATTGAAATTTCAACTTTAACCATCTGAAGTCTTTAAATCTCTCGGCCTAATTTAAAAAAGCAACACCCAGCGATTCTCATTGTCTGACCGGGAGCCAAACGGCCTCGCTGCCCCCGGTGAGTGATGGGGAAACGCGGTAATGTGGCGAATCTCCTGCGCAATTATCATAATTCCCTCATAAATCCCCCAGAATCTGCTTCTCCTTCCTCCACGCCTTCATGGCAGGATATTTACAGGGTTCGGCTGCCATGTGTGGAGCTCTGATGACTTCTCTATCATTCTGTAGACTACAGGAATAGACACAGTTACTCTCCATGGTCAAAAGTATGTGAACCCCCCACATAGTCACTGAGAGCAGGTGTTTTAGTGATTCCTATGGGACCTAAAATCCAGCAGCTGTGTAATCTACATAGGAAAACACTGATAGTAGTATAAAAGCAATCACACAGCGATCATCCTCCTGTTTATCATCATCCTCCTCCTGATCATCCTCCTCCTATTTATCATCATCCTCCTCCTGATCATCATCCTCCTATTCATCATCCTCCTCCTGATCATCATCCTCCTCCTGATCATTATCCTCCTATTTATCATCATCCTCCTCCTGATCATCATCCTCCTATTCATCATCCTCCTCCTGATCATAATCCTCCTATTCATCATCCTCCTCCTGATCATTATCCTCCTATTTATCATCATCCTCCTCCTGATCATCATCCTCCTATTCATCATCCTCCTCCTGATCATCATCCTCCTATTCATCGTCCTCCTCCTGATCATTATCCTCCTATTTATCATCCTCCTCCTCCTGATCATCATCCTCCTATTTATCATCATCCTCCTCCTGATCATCATCCTCCTATTCATCATCCTCCTCCTGATCATCATCCTCCTATTTATCATCATCCTCCTCCTGATCATCATCCTCCTATTCATCCTCCTCCTCCTGATCATAATCCTCCTATTCATCATCCTCCTCCTGATCATCATCCTCCTATTTATCATCATCCTCCTCCTGATCATCATCCTCCTATTCATCCTCCTCCTCCTGATCATAATCCTCCTATTCATCATCCTCCTCCTGATCATCATCCTCCTATTTATCATCATCCTCCTCCTCCTCCTGATCATCATCCTCCTCCTGATCATCATCCTCCTCCTGATCATCATCCTCCTATTTATCATCATCCTCCTCCTATTTATCATCATCCTCCTATTTATCATCATCCTCCTCCTGATCATCATCCTCCTATTTATCATCATCCTCCTCCTCCTCCTCCTGATCATCATCCTCCTCCTGATCATCATCCTCCTATTTATCATCATCCTCCTCCTGATCATCATCCTCCTATTTATCATCATCCTCCTCCTCCTCCTGATCATCATCCTCCTCCTGATCATCATCCTCCTATTTATCATCATCCTCCTCCTCCTCCTGATCATCATCCTCCTCCTCCTCCTGATCATCATCCTCCTCCTATCATCATCCTCCTCCTATTTATCATCCTCCTCCTCCTGATCATAATCCTTGTCCTTATCATTATCCTCCTCCTGATCATCATCCTCCTATTTATTATCATCCTCCTCCTGATCATCATCCTCCTATTTATCATCATCCTCCTCCTCCTGATCATCATCCTCCTCCTATCATCATCCTCCTCCTATTTATCATCATCCTCCTCCTGATCATAATCCTTGTCCTTATCATTATCCTCCTCCTGATCATCCTCCTCCTATTTATCATCACCCTCCTCCTTATCATCATCCTCCTCCTGATCATAATCCTTGTCCTTATCATTATCCTCCTCCTGATCATCCTCCTCCTATTTATCATCACCCTCCTCCTTATCATCATCCTCCTCCTGATCATAATCCTTGTCCTTATCATTATCCTCCTCCTTATCATCATCCTCTTCCTGATCATCATCCTCCTCCTGATCATCATCCTCCTCCTATTTATCATCATCCTCCTCCTATTTATCATCCTCCTCCTCCTGATCATCATCCTCCTATTTATCATCATCCTCCTATTCATCATCATCCTCCTCCTTATCATCATCCTCCTCCTGATCATCATCCTCCTCCTGATCATCATCCTCCTACTGATCATCATCCTCCTATTTATCATCCTCCTCCTCCTGATCATCATCCTCCTCCTGATCATCCTCCTCCTATTTATCATCCTCCTCCTCCTGATCATCCTCCTATTTATCATCCTCCTCCTGATCATCATCCTCCTCCTGATCATAATCCTTGTCCTTATCATTATCCTCCTCCTTATCATCATCCTCCTCCTGATCATCCTCCTCCTGATCACCATCCTCCTCCTGATCATCATCATCCTCCTTATCATCATCCTCCTCCTGATCATCATCCTCCTACTGATCATCATCCTCCTCCTATTTATCATTATCCTCCTCCTTATCATCATCCTCCTCTTGATCATCCTCCTCCTATTTATCATCCTCCTCCTCCTGATCATCCTCCTATTTATCATCCTCCTCCTTATCATTATCATCCTCCTGATCATCATCCTCCTCCTGATCATAATCCTTGTCCTTATCATTATCCTCCTCCTGATCATTATCCTCCTCCTGATCATTATCCTCCTCCTGATCATCATCATCCTCCTTATCATCATCCTCCTCCTGATCATCATCCTCCTCCTGATCATCATCCTCCTACTGATCATCATCCTCCTATTTATCATCATCCTCCTATTTATCATCATCCTCCTCCTTATCATCATCCTCCTCCTTATCATCATCCTCCTCCTGATCATCCTCCTCCTCCTGATCACCATCCTCCTCCTGGTCATCATCCTCCTCCTGATCATCATCCTCCTCCTGATCATCATCCTCCTCCTGATCATCATCCTCCTACTGATCATCATCCTCCTATTTATCATCATCCTCCTCCTATTTATCATCATCCTCCTCCTTATCATCATCCTCCTCCTTATCATCATCCTCCTCCTGATCATCCTCCTCCTCCTGATCACCATCCTCCTCCTGGTCATCATCCTCCTCCTGATCATCATCCTCCTCCTGATCATCATCCTCCTCCTGATCATCATCCTACTCATTATCATTATCCTCCTCCTGATAATCATCCTCCTCCTGATCATCATCCTCCTCCTGATCATCATCCTCCTCCTGATCATCATCCTCCTCCTTATCATTATCCTCCTCCTGATCATCCTCCTCCTGATCATCCTCCTCCTCCTGATCATTATCCTCCTCCTGATCATCCTCCTCCTCCTGATCATCATTCTCCTCCTGATCATCATCCTCCTCCTGATAATCATCCTCCTCCTGATCATTATCCTCCTCCTGATCATCCTCCTCCTCCTGATCATCATTCTCCTCCTGATCATCATCCTCCTCCTGATCATCATCCTCCTCCTGATCATCATCCTCCTCCTTATCATCATCCTCCTCCTTATCATCCTCCTCCTGATCATCCTCCTCCTGATCATCCTCCTCCTCCTGATCATTATCCTCCTCCTGATCATCCTCCTCCTCCTGATCATCATTCTCCTCCTGATCATCATCCTCCTCCTGATCATCATCCTCATCCTAGTCCTCCACCTCATAAGCATCCTACTCATCCTCATCCTAATTATAATTCTTCTCCTTATCCATCATCATTATCTTCCTCCTATTCCTTCTAATCAGTCTCATCCATCATCATCAACCTCACCTCCTGCTGATCCTTCTCCTCCTTCTCATCCTCCTCCTCATCCATTGTTATCAACCTCACCTCCTCCTGATCCTTCTCCTCCTCATCCATCATCATAAACCTCACCTTCTCCTCCTTCTTCTTCTGATCCTCCCTCTCCTGAAGCTCCTCCTCCTTCTGATCCTCATTTCCTTGATCTTCCTCCTCCTTATTCTCCTGATCCTTCTAATCATCCTCCTTTATCTCATCCGCCTTCTCATCCATTGTTATCAACCTCACCTTCTCATGATCATTATCCTGATCCTTCTCCTCCTCATCATCCTCCTCCTTCTTCTCATCCTCCTCCTCATCCATTGTTATCAACCTTACCTTCTCATGATCCTTATCCTGATCCTTCTCCTCCTCCGCATCCTCCTCCTTCTTCTCATCCTCCTCCTCATCCATTGTTATCAACCTCACCTTCTCATAATCCTTATCCTGATCCTTCTCCTCCTCCGCATCCTCCTCCTTCTTCTCATCCTCCTCCTCATCCATTGTTATCAACCTCACCTTCTCATGATCCTTATCCTACTCCTCCTCCTCATCCATCGTCATCAACCTCCCCTTCTCCTCCTTCTTCTGATCCTCCTCCTGAAGCTCCTCATCCTTCTGATCCTCCTCCTCCTTATTCTCCTGATCCTTCTAATTATCCTCCTCCACCTGATCCTCCTCCTCTTCCTGATCCTCCCATGCCTGATCCTCCTCCTTTTGATACACCTCCTGATCCTCCTCCTGATCCTCCTCCTCCTTTTGATACTCCTCCAGATCCTTGTCCTCCTGATCCTCCTCCTCCTGATCCTCCTCCTCCTTTTGATACTCCTCCTGATCCTTGTCCTCCTGATCCTCCTCCTCCTGATCCTACTCTGCCTGATCCTTTTCCTCCTTCTCCTCATTATCCTCCAGAACCAAGCTCTAGATCACCAGTATTTCTAGACTCTACATCCTTATGAGTCTTTAGTATCTGTTGGGCCCTCAGGGTTGGGGCCCAGGCTTTAGTCACACCCCTACTACCCATAATGCTCCCCCCCCCCCATATCCTCCACTGTAGCCTTCACTTGTCCCTGTTGCCATAAGCTACAATCCAAGGCAATTTGTTTATTTTCAAACAGTTCTGTATTTCACATGGCTGGGAAGTCACCGAGCGCCGTCCCTTAAAGTGCAATTTAATAAGTTATCTGCGGTATGTTAATCAATTATGCAGAAAGTGTGAAATGTAATCTGCCCGGCTGACAGTCCTCGGTGCCTCGGCGCGGCTGCAGCGGCAACTTATCAAAAGACAATTTACTGCGCAGCAGAGAGGAGGGAGTCATCGTCGTGATTGCAAATTAATTACAAATCAATAATCTGTCAAATAATGGATCGGCTGCGGCTCCGGTCCTGACTGTAAAATCCCCACAATTCATTTCGCTCATTGTGTCTCTCTTAATCTGTCTTAATTACTATCATATAGAAAGGCTTTGTTATACACAATCATATCATAGAAGATAAAGATGAGGCAACAGCCCTCACACAGGAAGGGTGACAGGTTATTAACTATGTGACACCCCCATAATGGCCCCAATGTGACACCCCCATAATGGCCCCAATGGGACACCCCCATAATTCCCCCATGTGAAACCCCCATACCACCACATGTAACACCCCCATAATGCCCCATGTGACACCCTCATAATACCACCCCATGTGACATCCCCAAAATGCCTCCCATGTGATACCCCCATTATGCCTCCCCATGTGACACCCCCAGTATGCCCCAATGTGACACCCCCATAATTCCCCCTCTGTGAAACCCCCATACCACCCCATGTAACACCCCCATAATGCCCCCATGTGACACCCTCATAATACCACCCCATGTGACATCCCCAAAATGCCTCCCATGTGACACCCCCATTATGCCCCCCATGTGACACCCCAATAATGCCCCCCATGTGACACCCCCTTAATACCACCCCATGTGACACCCCCATAATGCCCCCATAATGATACTACAAAGAAGGAAATACAAAGCAGCTCTCTGTTGAAACCTTTTGAAAATAGCTTTTCCAACAAGTCAGTGTTTAACTCAATTGAGAAGCCTTAGGACATGACTGTGGATTTAATAAGCCAAACTAGTCATAGATGATACAAGTTATTATCAGTTGTTAAACACTGGTGCTGTTCAGCTGGTCCATAGAGTTCCTTATCTGACTCCTTTCACTCATGTTATCTTTGTCATTGTCCCTGTGGTTTCAAACAACTTTCCTCCACGCAATAGTCTATGTGATTCCTAACATATTTGTAATTAATTTACTATCATTTACAAAAATAACTCCTTACCTAAAAAAACTGCTGTAAAGTCTTGGCCACTAGGTGTCTCACTTCTCTGTAATCTGTTATCACTGCCTTTTGTCTCTGGTAACAGCTAGGGGCGGGGCTTGGTTTGTGCTCCGTGTAGGAGAAGTGTTGCTTGTGTACAGTGTACAACTACTGCTGTATATCATAATACAGTGTCCTCTGCAGTGTAATCCCCTTTTCTCTTGCCTTTATCTTCTCAGCAGCAGCAGGTCAGTGTTTAGTGTAACCCTCTTGTTGCTGTGATCCTGCT